>NC_140591.1:407929624-408093326 GCF_964204655.1 Triturus cristatus
ATCAAAGATCATCCCATGGAGGGACCAGTGCATCAGAGATCATCCCATGAAGGGACCAGATCAGAGATCATCCCATGAAGGGACCAGTGCATCAGAGATCATCCCATGAAGGGACCAGTGCATCAGAGATCATCCCATGAAGGGACCAGTGCATCAGAGATCATCCCATGAAGGGACCAGTGCATCAGAGATCATCCCATGAAGGGACCAGTGCATCACAGCACTCAGATTAGAGGTATGCAAGATCATCCCATTAAGGGACCAGTGCATCAAAGATCATCCCATGAAGGGACCAGTGCATCAGAGATCATCCCGTGAAGGGACCAGTGCATCAGAGATCATCCCGTGAAGGGACCAGTGCATCAGAGATCATCCCGTGAAAGGACCGGTGCATCAAAGATCATCCCGTGAAAGGACCAGTGCATCAAAGATCATCCCGTGAAAGGACCAGTGCATCAGAGATCATCCCGTGAAAGGACCAGTGCATCAGAGATCCTCCCGTGAAAGGACCAGTGCATCAGAGATCATCCCGTGAAAGGACCAGTGCATCAGAGATCATCCCGTGAAGGGACCAGTGCATCAGAGATCATCCCGTGAAGGGACCAGTGCATCAGAGATCATCCCATGAAGGGACCATTAGTGCATCAAAGATCATCCAATGGAGGGACCATTAGTGCATCAAAGATCATCCAATGGAGGGACCATTAGTGCATCAAAGATCATCCAATGGAGGGACCAGTGCATCAGAGATCATCCCATGAAGGGACCAGTGCATCAGAGATCATCCCATGAAGGGACCAGTGCATCAGAGATCATCCCATGAAGGGACCAGTGCATCAGAGATCATCCCATGAAGGGACCAGTGCATCAGAGATCATCCCATGAAGGGACCAGTGCATCAGAGATCATCCCATGAAGGGACCATTAGTGCATCAAAGATCATCCAATGGAGGGACCAGTGCAGCAGAGATCATCCCATGAAGGGACCAGATCAGAGATCATCCCATGAAGGGACCAGTGCATCAGAGATCATCCCATGAAGGGACCAGTGCATCAGAGATCATCCCATGAAGGGACCAGTGCATCAGAGATCATCCCATGAAGGGACCAGTGCATCAGAGATCATCCCATGAAGGGACCAGTGCAGAGATCATCCCATGAAGGGACCAGTGCAAAGATGATCCCATGAAGGGACCAGTGCAAGATGATCCCATGAAGGGACCAGTGCAAAGATTATCCCATGAAGGGACCAGTGCAAAGATGATCATCCCAAGATGGGACCAGTGCATCAAAGATCATCCCAAGAAGGGACCAGTGCATCAAAGATCATCCCAAGAAGGGACCAGTGCATCAAAGATCATCCCAAGAAGGGACCAGTGCATCAAAGATCATCCCATGAAGGGACCAGTGCATCAGAGATCATCCCATGAAGGGACCAGTGCATCAGAGATCATCCCATGAAGGGACCAGTGCATCACAGCACTCAGATTAGAGGTATGAAAGATGATCCTATGAAGGGACCAGTGCATCACAGCACTCAGATTAGAGGTATGCACGATCATCCCATGAAGGGAAAAGTGCAATAAAGATCATCCCATGAAGGGACCAGTGCATCAGAGATCATCCCATGAAGGGACCAGTGCATCAGAGATCATCCCATGAAGGGACCAGTGCATCAGAGATCATCCCATGAAGGGACCATTAGTGCAAAGATCATCCAATGGAGGGACCAGTGCATCAAACATCATCCCTTGAAGGGACCAGTGCAAAGATCATCCCATGAAGCGACCAGTGCATCAGAGATCATCCCATGAAGGGACCAGTGCATCAGAGATCATCCCATGAAGGGACCAGTGCATCAGAGATCATCCCATGAAGGGACCAGTGCATCAGAGATCATCCCATGAAGGGACCAGTGCATCAGAGATCATCCCATGAAGGGACCAGTGCAAAGATGCTCCCATGAAGGGACCAGTGCAAAGATGCTCCCATGAAGGGACCAGTGCAAAGATGCTCCCATGAAGGGACCAGTGCATCAAAGATCATCCCATGAAGGGACCAGTGCATCTAAGATCATCCCATGAAGGGACCAGTGCATCTAAGATCATCCCATGAAGGGACCAGTGCATCACAGCACTCAGATTAGAGGTATGCAAGATGATCCCATGAAGGGACCAGTGCATCACAGCACTCAGATTAGAGGTATGCAAGATCATCCCATGAAAGGACCAGTGCATAAAGATCATCCCATGAAGGGACCAGTGCATCAAGATCATCCCATGAAGGGACCAGTGCATCAAGATCATCCCATGAAGGGACCAGTGCATCAGAGATCATCCCATGAAGGGACCAGTGCATCAGAGATCATCCCATGAAGGGACCAGTGCATCAGAGATCATCCCATGAAGGGACCAGTGCATCAGAGATCATCCCATGAAGGGACCAGTGCATCAGAGATCATCCCATGAAGGGACCAGTGCATCAGAGATCATCCCATGAAGGGACCAGTGCATCAGAGATCATCCCATGAAGGGACCAGTGCATCACAGCACTCAGATTAGAGGTATGCAAGATCATCCCATGAAGGGAAAAGTGCAATAAAGATCATCCCATGAAGGGACCAGTGCATCAGAGATCATCCCGTGAAGGGACCAGTGCATCAGAGATCATCCCGTGAAGGGACCAGTGCATCAGAGATCATCCCGTGAAGGGACCAGTGCATCAGAGATCATCCCGTGAAGGGACCAGTGCATCAGAGATCATCCCGTGAAGGGACCAGTGCATCAGAGATCATCCCGTGAAGGGACCAGTGCATCAGAGATCATCCCGTGAAGGGACCAGTGCATCAGAGATCATCCCGTGAAGGGACCATTAGTGCATCAAAGATCATCCAATGAAGGGACCATTAGTGCATCAAAGATCATCCAATGAAGGGACCAGTGCATCAAAGATCATCCAGTGAAGGGACCAGTGCATCAAACATCCCGTGAAGGGACCAGTGCATCAAACATCCCGTGAAGGGACCAGTGCAAAGATGATCCCGTGAAGGGATCAGTGCAAAGATGATCCCATGAAGGGATCAGTGCAAAGATGATCCCATGAAGGGATCAGTGCAAAGATGATCCCATGAAGGGATCAGTGCAAAGATGATCCCATGAAGGGATCAGTGCAAAGATGATCCCATGAAGGGATCAGTGCAAAGATGATCCCATGAAGGGATCAGTGCAAAGATGATCCCATGAAGGGATCAGTGCAAAGATGATCCCATGAAGGGATCAGTGCAAAGATGATCCCATGAAGGGATCAGTGCAAAGATGATCCCATGAAGGGATCAGTGCAAAGATGATCCCATGAAGGGATCAGTGCAAAGATGATCCCATGAAGGGATCAGTGCAAAGATGATCCCATGAAGGGACCAGTGCATCAAAGATCATCCCATGAAGGGACCAGTGCATCTAAGATCATCCCATGAATGGACCAGATCAGAGATCATCCCATGAAGGGACGGGTGCATCAGAGATCATCCCGTGAAGGGACGAGTGCATCAGAGATCATCCCGTGAAGGGACCAGTGCATCAGAGATCATCCCGTGAAGGGACCAGTGCATCAGAGATCATCCCGTGAAGGGACCAGTGCATCAGCGATCATCCCGTGAAGGGACCAGTGCATCAGAGATCATCCCGTGAAGGGACCAGTGCATCAGAGATCATCCCGTGAAGGGACCAGTGCATCAGAGATCATCCCGTGAAGGGACCAGTGCATCAGAGATCATCCCGTGAAGGGACCAGTGCATCAGAGATCATCCCGTGAAGGGACCAGTGCATCAGAGATCATCCCGTGAAGGGACCAGTGCATCAGAGATCATCCCGTGAAGGGACCAGTGCATCAGAGATCATCCCGTGAAGGGACCAGTGCATCAGAGATCATCCCGTGAAGGGACCAGTGCATCAGAGATCATCCCGTGAAGGGATGATTAGTGCATCAAAGACCATCCCGTGAAGGGACCAGTGCAAAGACCATGCCGTGAAGGAACCAGTGCATCAAAGATCATCCCATGAAGGGACCAGTGCATCAGAGATCATCCCATGAAGGGACCAGTGCATCAGAGATCATCCCATGAAGGGACCAGATCATCCCATGAAGGGACCAGTGCATCACAGCTCTCAGATTAGAGGTATGCAAGATCATCCCATGAAGGGACCAGGGCATCAGAGATCATCCCATGAAGGGACCAGTGCATCAGAGATCATTCCATGAAGGGACCAGTGCATCACAGCACTCAGATTAGAGGTATGCAAGATCATCCCATGAAGGGACCAGTGCATCAAAGACCATCCCATGAAGGGACCAGTGCATCAAAGACAATCCCATGAAGGGACCAGGGCCTCAGCGATCCCATGAAGGGACCAGTGCAACAAAGTTAATCCCATGAAGGGACCAGTGCATCAGAGATCATCCCCATGAAGGGACCAGTGCATCAGAGATCATCCCCATGAAGGGACCAGTGCATCAGAGATCATCCCCATGAAGGGACCAGTGCATCAGAGATCATCCCCATGAAGGGGCCAGTGCATCAGAGATCCTCCCATGAAGGGGCCAGTGCATCAGAGATCCTCCCATGAAGGGGCCAGTGCATCAGAGATCCTCCCATGAAGGTACAAGTGCATCACAGCACTCATTAGAGGTATGCAAGATCATCCCATGAAGGGACCAGGGCATCAGAGATCATCCCATGAAGGGACCAGTGCATCAGAGATCATCCCATGAAGGGACCAGTGCATCACAGCACTCAGATTAGAGGTATGCAAGATCATCCCAAGAAGGAGCCAGTGCATCACAGCACTCAGATTAGAGGTATGCAAGATCATCCCGTGAAGGAACCAGTGCATCAAGATCATCCCATGAAGGGACCAGTGCATCAAGATCATCCCATGAAGGGACCAGTGCATCAGAGATCATCCCATGAAGGGACCAGTGCATCAGAGATCATCCTATGAAGGGACCAGTGCATCAGAGATCATCCCATGAAGGGACCAGTGCATCAGAGATTATCCCATGAAGGGACCAGTGCATCAAGATCATCCCATGAAGGGACCAGTGCATCAAGATCATCCCATGAAGGGACCAGTGCATCAGAGATCATCCCATGAAGGGACCAGTGCATCAGAGATCATCCCATGAAGGGACCAGTGCGTCAGAGATCATCCCATGAAGGGACAAGTGCATCAGAGGTTATCTCATGAAGAGACAAGTGCATCAGAGATCATCCCATGAAGGGACCAGTGCATCACAGCACTCAGATTGGAGGTATACAAGATCATCCCATGAAGGGACCAGGGCATTAAAGATCATCCCATGAAGGGACCAGTGTATCAAAGATCATCCCATGAAGGGACCAGTGCATCAAAGACCATCCCATGAAGGGACCAGTGCATCAAAGATCATCCCATGAAGGGACCAGTGCATCACAGCTCTCAGATTAGAGGTATGCAAGATCATCCCATGAAGGGACCAGGGCCTCAGCGATCCCATGAAGGGACCAGTGCAACAAAGATCATCCCCATGAAGGGACCAGTGCAACAAAGATCATCCCCATGAAGGGGCCAGTGCAACAAAGATCATCCCCATGAAGGGGCCAGTGCAACAGAGATCATCCCCATGAAGGGGCCAGTGCATCAGAGATCATCCCCATGAAGGGGCCAGTGCATCAGAGATCATCCCCATGAAGGGGCCAGTGCATCAGAGATCATCCCCATGAAGGGGCCAGTGCATCAGAGATCATCCCATGTAGGGGCCAGTGCATCAGGGATCATCTCATGAAGGGACAAGTGCATCACAGCACTCAGATTAGAGGTATGCAAGATCATCCCATTAAGGGACCGGTGCATCAGAGATCATCCCGTGAAGGGACCGGTGCATCAGAGATCATCCCGTGAAGGGACCGGTGCATCAGAGATCATCCCGTGAAGGGACCGGTGCATCAGAGATCATCCCGTGAAGGGACCGGTGCATCAGAGATCATCCCGTGAAGGGACCGGTGCATCAGAGATCATCCCGTGAAGGGACCGGTGCATCAGAGATCATCCCGTGAAGGGACCGGTGCATCAGAGATCATCCCGTGAAGGGACCGGTGCATCAGAGATCATCCCGTGAAGGGACCGGTGCATCAGAGATCATCCCGTGAAGGGACCGGTGCATCAGAGATCATCCCGTGAAGGGACCGGTGCATCAGAGATCATCCCGTGAAGGGACCGGTGCATCAGAGATCATCCCGTGAAGGGACCGGTGCATCAGAGATCATCCCGTGAAGGGACCGGTGCATCAGAGATCATCCCGTGAAGGGACCGGTGCATCAGAGATCATCCCGTGAAGGGACCGGTGCATCAGAGATCATCCCGTGAAGGGACCGGTGCATCAGAGATCATCCCGTGAAGGGACCGGTGCATCAGAGATCATCCCGTGAAGGGACCGGTGCATCAGAGATCATCCCATGAAGGGACCAGTGCAAAGATCATGCCATGAAGGGACCAGTGCAAAGATCATCCCATGAAGGGACCAGTGCATCAGAGATCATCCCATGAAGGGACCAGTGCATCAGAGATCATCCCATGAAGGGACCAGTGCATCAGAGATCATCCCATGAAGGGACCAGTGCATCAGAGATCATCCCATGAAGGGACCAGTGCATCAGAGATCATCCCATGAAGGGACCAGTGCATCAGAGATCCTCCCATGAAGGGACCAGTGCATCAGAGATCATCCCATGAAGGGACCAGTGCATCAGAGATCATCCCATGAAGGGACCAGTGCAAAGATGATCCCATGAAGGGACCAGTGCAAAGATGATCCCATGAAGGGACCAGTGCAAAGATGATCCCATGAAGGGACCAGTGCAAAGATGATCCCATGAAGGGACCAGTGCAAAGATGATCCCATGAAGGGACCAGTGCAAAGATGATCCCATGAAGGGACCAGTGCAAAGATGATCCCATGAAGGGACCAGTGCATCAAAGATCATCCCAAGATGGGACCAGTGCATCAAAGATCATCCCAAGAAGGGACCAGTGCATCAAAGATCATCCCAAGAAGGGACCAGTGCATCAAAGATCATCCCATGAAGGGACCAGTGGATCAAAGATCATCCCATGAAGGGACCAGTGCATCACAGCACTCAGATTAGAGGTATAAAAGATGATCCTATGAAGGCACCAGTGCATCACAGCACTCAGATTAGAGGTATGCAAGATCATCCCATGAAGGGAAAAGTGCAATAAAGATCACCCCATGAAGAGACCAGATCAGAGATCATCCCATGAAGGGACCAGTGCATCAGAGATCATCCCATGAAGGGACCAGTGCATCAGAGATCATCCCATGAAGGGACCATTAGTGCAAAGATCATCCAATGGAGGGACCAGTGCATCAAACATCATCCCTTGAAGGGACCAGTGCAAAGATCATCCCATGAAGCGACCAGTGCATCAGAGATCATCCCATGAAGGGACCAGTGCATCAGAGATCATCCCATGAAGGGACCAGTGCATCACAGCACTCAGATTAGAGGTATGCAAGATCATCCCATGAAGGGAAAAGTGCAATAAAGATCATCCCATGAAGGGACCAGTGCATCAGAGATCATCCCGTGAAGGGACCAGTGCATCAGAGATCATCCCGTGAAGGGACCAGTGCATCAGAGATCATCCCGTGAAGGGACCAGTGCATCAGAGATCATCCCGTGAAGGGACCAGTGCATCAGAGATCATCCCGTGAAGGGACCAGTGCATCAGAGATCATCCCGTGAAGGGACCAGTGCATCAGAGATCATCCCGTGAAGGGACCAGTGCATCAGAGATCATCCCGTGAAGGGACCAGTGCATCAGAGATCATCCCGTGAAGGGACCAGTGCATCAGAGATCATCCCGTGAAGGGACCAGTGCATCAGAGATCATCCCGTGAAGGGACCAGTGCATCAGAGATCATCCCGTGAAGGGACCAGTGCATCAGAGATCATCCCGTGAAGGGACCATTAGTGCATCAAAGATCATCCAGTGAAGGGACCATTAGTGCATCAAAGATCATCCAGTGAAGGGACCATTAGTGCATCAAAGATCATCCAGTGAAGGGACCATTAGTGCATCAAAGATCATCCAGTGAAGGGACCATTAGTGCATCAAAGATCATCCAATGAAGGGACCATTAGTGCATCAAACATCCCGTGAAGGGACCAGTGCAAAGATCATGCCATGAAGGGACCAGTGCAAAGATGATCCCATGAAGGGACCAGTGCAAAGATGATCCCATGAAGGGACCAGTGCAAAGATGATCCCATGAAGGGACCAGTGCAAAGATGATCCCATGAAGGGACCAGTGCATCAAAGATCATCCCAAGATGGGACCAGTGCATCAAAGATCATCCCAAGAAGGGACCAGTGCATCAAAGATCATCCCAAGAAGGGACCAGTGCATCAAAGATCATCCCATGAAGGGACCAGTGGATCAAAGATCATCCCATGAAGGGACCAGTGCATCACAGCACTCAGATTAGAGGTATGAAAGATGATCCTATGAAGGGACCAGTGCATCACAGCACTCAGATTAGAGGTATGCAAGATCATCCCATGAAGGGAAAAGTGCAATAAAGATCATCCCATGAAGGGACCAGATCAGAGATCATCCCATGAAGGGACCAGTGCATCAGAGATCATCCCATGAAGGGACCAGTGCATCACAGCACTCAGATTAGAGGTATGCAAGATCATCCCATGAAGGGAAAAGTGCAATAAAGATCATCCCATGAAGGGACCAGTGCATCAGAGATCATCCCGTGAAGGGACCAGTGCATCAGAGATCATCCCGTGAAGGGACCAGTGCATCAGAGATCATCCCGTGAAGGGACCAGTGCATCAGAGATCATCCCGTGAAGGGACCAGTGCATCAGAGATCATCCCGTGAAGGGACCAGTGCATCAGAGATCATCCCGTGAAGGGACCAGTGCATCAGAGATCATCCCGTGAAGGGACCAGTGCATCAGAGATCATCCCGTGAAGGGACCAGTGCATCAGAGATCATCCCGTGAAGGGACCAGTGCATCAGAGATCATCCCGTGAAGGGACCAGTGCATCAGAGATCATCCCGTGAAGGGACCAGTGCATCAGAGATCATCCCGTGAAGGGACCATTAGTGCATCAAAGATCATCCCGTGAAGGGACCATTAGTGCATCAGATATCATCCCGTGAAGGGACCATTAGTGCATCAAAGATCATCCCGTGAAGGGACCATTAGTGCATCAAAGATCATCCCGTGAAGGGACCATTAGTGCATCAAAGATCATCCAGTGAAGGGACCATTAGTGCATCAAAGATCATCCAATGAAGGGACCAGTGCAAAGATCATGCCGTGAAGGGACCAGTGCAAAGATCATGCCGTGAAGGGACCAGTGCAAAGATGATCCCGTGAAGGGATCAGTGCAAAGATGATCCCGTGAAGGGATCAGTGCAAAGATGATCCCATGAAGGGATCAGTGCAAAGATGATCCCATGAAGGGATCAGTGCAAAGATGATCCCATGAAGGGATCAGTGCAAAGATGATCCCATCAAGGGATCAGTGCAAAGATGATCCCATCAAGGGATCAGTGCAAAGATGATCCCATCAAGGGATCAGTGCAAAGATGATCCCATCAAGGGATCAGTGCAAAGATGATCCCATCAAGGGATCAGTGCAAAGATGATCCCATCAAGGGATCAGTGCAAAGATGATCCCATCAAGGGATCAGTGCAAAGATGATCCCATCAAGGGATCAGTGCAAAGATGATCCCATCAAGGGATCAGTGCAAAGATGATCCCATGAAGGGATCAGTGCAAAGATGATCCCATGAAGGGATCAGTGCAAAGATGATCCCATCAAGGGATCAGTGCAAAGATGATCCCATGAAGGGATCAGTGCAAAGATGATCCCATCAAGGGATCAGTGCAAAGATGATCCCATCAAGGGATCAGTGCAAAGATGATCCCATCAAGGGATCAGTGCAAAGATGATCCCATCAAGGGATCAGTGCAAAGATGATCCCATCAAGGGACCAGTGGATCAGAGATCATCCCATGAAGGGACCAGTGGATCAGAGATCATCCCATGAAGGGACAAGTGCATCAGAGATCATCCCATGAAGGGACAAGTGCATCAGAGATCATCCCATGAAGGGACAAGTGCATCAGAGATCATCCCATGAAGGGACCAGTGCATCACAGCACTCAGATTAGAGGTACACAAGATCATCCCGTGAAGGGGCCAGTGCATCAGAGATCATCCCGTGAAGGGGCCAGTGCATCAGAGATCATCCCGTGAAGGGACCAGTGCATCAGAGATCATCCCGTGAAGGGACCAGTGCATCAGAGATCATCCCGTGAAGGGACCAGTGCATCAGAGATCATCCCGTGAAGGGACCAGTGCATCAGAGATCATCCCGTGAAGGGACCAGTGCATCAGAGATCATCCCGTGAAGGGACCAGTGCATCAGAGATCATCCCGTGAAGGGACCAGTGCATCAGAGATCATCCCGTGAAGGGACCAGTGCATCAGAGATCATCCCGTGAAGGGACCAGTGCATCAGAGATCATCCCGTGAAGGGACCAGTGCATCAGAGATCATCCCGTGAAGGGACCAGTGCATCAGAGATCATCCCGTGAAGGGACCAGTGCATCAGAGATCATCCCGTGAAGGGACCAGTGCATCAGAGATCATCCCGTGAAGGGACCAGTGCATCAGAGATCATCCCGTGAAGGGACCAGTGCATCAGAGATCATCCCGTGAAGGGACCATTAGTGCATCAAAGATCATCCCGTGAAGGGACCATTAGTGCATCAAAGATCATCCAATGAAGGGACCAGTGCATCAAAGATCATCCCGTGAAGGAACCAGTGCATCAAACATCCCGTGAAGGGACCAGTGCAAAGATGATCCCATGAAGGGATCAGTGCAAAGATGATCCCATGAAGGGATCAGTGCAAAGATGATCCCATGAAGGGATCAGTGCAAAGATGATCCCATGAAGGGATCAGTGCAAAGATGATCCCATGAAGGGATCAGTGCAAAGATGATCCCATGAAGGGACCAGTGCAAAGATGATCCCATGAAGGGATCAGTGCAAAGATGATCCCATGAAGGGATCAGTGCAAAGATGATCCCATGAAGGGATCAGTGCAAAGATGATCCCATGAAGGGATCAGTGCAAAGATGATCCCATGAAGGGATCAGTGCAAAGATGATCCCATGAAGGGATCAGTGCAAAGATGATCCCATGAAGGGATCAGTGCAAAGATGATCCCATGAAGGGATCAGTGCAAAGATGATCCCATGAAGGGATCAGTGCAAAGATGATCCCATGAAGGGACCAGTGCATCACAGCACTCAGATTGGAGGTATGCAAGATCATCCCATGAAGGGACCAGTGCATCAGAGATCGCATGAAGGGACCGGTGCATCAGAGATCATCCCGTGAAGGGACCGGTGCATCAGAGATCATCCCGTGAAGGGACCGGTGCATCAGAGATCATCCCGTGAAGGGACCATTAGTGCATCAAAGATCATCCAATGGAGGGACCAGTGCATCAAAGATCATCCCATGAAGGGACCAGTGCATGAAAGATCATCCCATGAAGGGACGGGTGGATCAAAGATCATTCCCATGAAGGGACCAGTGGATTAAAGATCATCCTATGAAAGGAACAGGGCATTAAAGATCATCCCATGAAGGGACCAGTGCATCAGAGATCATCCCATGAAGGGACCAGTGCATCAGAGATCATCCCATGAAGGGACCAGTGCATCAGAGATCACCCCATGAAGGGACCAGTGCATCAGAGATCACCCCATGAAGGGACCAGTGCATCAGAGATCATCCCATGAAGGGACCAGTGCATCAGAGATCATCCCATGAAGGGACCAGTGCATCAGAGATCATCCCATGAAGGGACCAGTGCATCAGAGATCATCCCATGAAGGGACCAGTGCATCAGAGATCATCCCATGAAGGGACCAGTGCATCAGAGATCATCCCATGAAGGGACCAGTGCATCAGAGATCATCCCATGAAGGGACCAGTGCATCAGAGATCATCCCATGAAGGGACCAGTGCATCAGAGATCATCCCATGAAGGGACCAGTGCATCACAGCACTCAGATTAGAGGTATGCAAGATCATCCCATGAAGGGACCAGGGCATTAAAGATCATCCCATGAAGGGACCAGTGCATCAAAGATCATCCCCATGAAGGGACCAGTGCATCAAAGATCATCCCATGGAGGGACCAGTGCATCACAGCTCTCAGATTAGAGGTATGCAAGATCATCCCGAGAAGGAACCAGTGCATCACAGCACTCAGATTAGAGGTATGCAAGATCATCCCATGAAGGAACCAGTGCATCAAAGATCATCCCGTGAAGGGACCAGTGCATCAGAGATCATCCCTTGAAGGGACCAGTGCATCAGAGATCATCCCGTGAAGGGACCAGTGCATCAGAGATCATCCCGTGAAGGGACCAGTGCATCAGAGATCATCCCGTGAAGGGACCAGTGCATCAGAGATCATCTCGTGAAGGGACCAGTGCATCAGAGATCATCCCGTGAAGGGACCAGTGCATCAGAGATCATCCCGTGAAGGGACCAGTGCATCAGAGATCATCCCGTGAAGGGACCAGTGCATCAGAGATCATCCCGTGAAGGGACCAGTGCATCAGAGATCATCCCGTGAAGGGACCAGTGCATCAGAGATCATCCCGTGAAGGGACCAGTGCATCAGAGATCATCCCGTGAAGGGACCAGTGCATCAGAGATCATCCCGTGAAGGGACCAGTGCATCACAGCACTCAGATTAGAGGTATGCAAGATCATCCCATGAAGGGACCAGGGCTTTAAAGATCATCCCATGAAGGGACCAGTGCATCAAGATCATCCCATGAAGGGACCAGTGCATCAAGATCATCCCATGAAGGGACCAGTGCATCAAGATCATCCCATGAAGGGACAAGTGCAAAGATCATCCCATGAAGGGACCAGTAGATCAGAGATCATCCCGTGAAGGGACCAGTGCATCACAGCACTCAGATTAGAGGTATGCAAGATCATCCCATGAAGGGACCAGGGCTTTAAAGATCATCCCATGAAGGGACCAGTGCATCAAGATCATCCCATGAAGGGACCAGTGCATCAAGATCATCCCATGAAGGGACAAGTGCAAAGATCATCCCATGAAGGGACCAGTAGATCAGAGATCATCCCGTGAAGGGACCAGTAGATCAGAGATCATCCCGTGAAGGGACCAGTGCATCAGAGATCATCCCGTGAAGGGACCAGTGCATCAGAGATCATCCCGTGAAGGGACCAGTGCATCAGAGATCATCCCATGAAGGGACCATTAGTGCATCAAAGATCATCCAATGGAGGGACCAGTGCATCAGAGATCATCCCATGAAGGGACCAGTGCAAAGATCATGCCATGAAGGGACCAGTGCAAAGATCATCCCATGAAGGGACCAGTGCATCAGAGATCATCCCATGAAGGGACCAGTGCATCAGAGATCATCCCATGAAGGGACCAGTGCATAAGAGATCATCCCATGAAGGGACCAGTGCATCAGAGATCATCCCATGAAGGGACCAGTGCATCAGAGATCATCCCATGAAGGGACCAGTGCATCAGAGATCATCCCATGAAGGGACCAGTGCATCAGAGATCATCCCATGAAGGGACCAGTGCATCAGAGATCATCCCATGAAGGGACCAGTGCAAAGATGATCCCATGAAGGGACCAGTGCAAAGATGATCCCATGAAGGGACCAGTGCAAAGATGATCCCATGAAGGGACCAGTGCAAAGATGATCCCATGAAGGGACCAGTGCAAAGATGATCCCATGAAGGGACCAGTGCAAAGATGATCCCATGAAGGGACCAGTGCAAAGATGATCCCATGAAGGGACCAGTGCAAAGATGATCCCATGAAGGGACCAGTGCATCAAAGATCATCCCAAGATGGGACCAGTGCATCAAAGATCATCCCAAGAAGGGACCAGTGCATCAAAGATCATCCCAAGAAGGGACCAGTGCATCAAAGATCATCCCATGAAGGGACCAGTGGATCAAAGATCATCCCATGAAGGGACCAGTGCATCACAGCACTCAGATTAGAGGTATGAAAGATGATCCTATGAAGGCACCAGTGCATCACAGCACTCAGATTAGAGGTATGCAAGATCATCCCATGAAGGGAAAAGTGCAATAAAGATCATCCCATGAAGAGACCAGATCAGAGATCATCCCATGAAGGGACCAGTGCATCAGAGATCATCCCATGAAGGGACCAGTGCATCAGAGATCATCCCATGAAGGGACCATTAGTGCAAAGATCATCCAATGGAGGGACCAGTGCATCAAACATCATCCCTTGAAGGGACCAGTGCAAAGATCATCCCATGAAGCGACCAGTGCATCAGAGATCATCCCATGAAGGGACCAGTGCATCAGAGATCATCCCATGAAGGGACCAGTGCATCACAGCACTCAGATTAGAGGTATGCAAGATGATCCTATGAAGGGACCAGTGAATCACAGCACTCAGATTAGAGGTATGCAAGATCATCCCATGAAGGGAAAAGTGCAATAAAGATCATCCCATGAAGGGACCAGTGCATCAGAGATCATCCCGTGAAGGGACCAGTGCATCAGAGATCATCCCGTGAAGGGACCAGTGCATCAGAGATCATCCCGTGAAGGGACCAGTGCATCAGAGATCATCCCGTGAAGGGACCAGTGCATCAGAGATCATCCCGTGAAGGGACCAGTGCATCAGAGATCATCCCGTGAAGGGACCAGTGCATCAGAGATCATCCCGTGAAGGGACCAGTGCATCAGAGATCATCCCGTGAAGGGACCATTAGTGCATCAAAGATCATCCAGTGAAGGGACCATTAGTGCATCAAAGATCATCCAGTGAAGGGACCATTAGTGCATCAAAGATCATCCAGTGAAGGGACCATTAGTGCATCAAAGATCATCCAGTGAAGGGACCATTAGTGCATCAAAGATCATCCAATGAAGGGACCATTAGTGCATCAAACATCCCGTGAAGGGACCAGTGCAAAGATCATGCCATGAAGGGACCAGTGCAAAGATGATCCCATGAAGGGACCAGTGCAAAGATGATCCCATGAAGGGACCAGTGCAAAGATGATCCCATGAAGGGACCAGTGCAAAGATGATCCCATGAAGGGACCAGTGCATCAAAGATCATCCCAAGATGGGACCAGTGCATCAAAGATCATCCCAAGAAGGGACCAGTGCATCAAAGATCATCCCAAGAAGGGACCAGTGCATCAAAGATCATCCCATGAAGGGACCAGTGGATCAAAGATCATCCCATGAAGGGACCAGTGCATCACAGCACTCAGATTAGAGGTATGAAAGATGATCCTATGAAGGGACCAGTGCATCACAGCACTCAGATTAGAGGTATGCAAGATCATCCCATGAAGGGAAAAGTGCAATAAAGATCATCCCATGAAGGGACCAGATCAGAGATCATCCCATGAAGGGACCAGTGCATCAGAGATCATCCCATGAAGGGACCAGTGCATCACAGCACTCAGATTAGAGGTATGCAAGATCATCCCATGAAGGGAAAAGTGCAATAAAGATCATCCCATGAAGGGACCAGTGCATCAGAGATCATCCCGTGAAGGGACCAGTGCATCAGAGATCATCCCATGAAGGGACCAGTGCATCAGAGATCATCCCGTGAAGGGACCAGTGCATCAGAGATCATCCCGTGAAGGGACCAGTGCATCAGAGATCATCCCATGAAGGGACCAGTGCATCAGAGATCATCCCATGAAGGGACCAGTGCATCAGAGATCATCCCGTGAAGGGACCAGTGCATCAGAGATCATCCCGTGAAGGGACCAGTGCATCAGAGATCATCCCGTGAAGGGACCAGTGCATCAGAGATCATCCCGTGAAGGGACCAGTGCATCAGAGATCATCCCGTGAAGGGACCAGTGCATCAGAGATCATCCCGTGAAGGGACCATTAGTGCATCAAAGATCATCCCGTGAAGGGACCATTAGTGCATCAAAGATCATCCCGTGAAGGGACCATTAGTGCATCAAACATCATCCAATGAAGGGACCATTAGTGCATCAAAGATCATCCAATGAAGGGACCAGTGCAAAGATCATGCCGTGAAGGGACCAGTGCAAAGATCATGCCGTGAAGGGACCAGTGCAAAGATGATCCCGTGAAGGGATCAGTGCAAAGATGATCCCATGAAGGGATCAGTGCAAAGATGATCCCATGAAGGGATCAGTGCAAAGATGATCCCATGAAGGGATCAGTGCAAAGATGATCCCATGAAGGGATCAGTGCAAAGATGATCCCATGAAGGGATCAGTGCAAAGATGATCCCATGAAGGGATCAGTGCAAAGATGATCCCATGAAGGGATCAGTGCAAAGATGATCCCATCAAGGGATCAGTGCAAAGATGATCCCATCAAGGGATCAGTGCAAAGATGATCCCATCAAGGGATCAGTGCAAAGATGATCCCATCAAGGGATCAGTGCAAAGATGATCCCATCAAGGGATCAGTGCAAAGATGATCCCATCAAGGGATCAGTGCAAAGATGATCCCATCAAGGGATCAGTGCAAAGATGATCCCATCAAGGGACCAGTGGATCAGAGATCATCCCATGAAGGGACCAGTGGATCAGAGATCATCCCATGAAGGGACAAGTGCATCAGAGATCATCCCATGAAGGGACAAGTGCATCAGAGATCATCCCATGAAGGGACAAGTGCATCAGAGATCATCCCATGAAGGGACAAGTGCATCAGAGATCATCCCATGAAGGGACCAGTGCATCACAGCACTCAGATTAGAGGTACACAAGATCATCCCGTGAAGGGACCAGTGCATCAGAGATCATCCCATGAAGGGGCCAGTGCATCAGAGATCATCCCGTGAAGGGACCAGTGCATCAGAGATCATCCCGTGAAGGGACCAGTGCATCAGAGATCATCCCGTGAAGGGACCAGTGCATCAGAGATCATCCCGTGAAGGGACCAGTGCATCAGAGATCATCCCGTGAAGGGACCAGTGCATCAGAGATCATCCCGTGAAGGGACCAGTGCATCAGAGATCATCCCGTGAAGGGACCAGTGCATCAGAGATCATCCCGTGAAGGGACCAGTGCATCAGAGATCATCCCGTGAAGGGACCAGTGCATCAGAGATCATCCCGTGAAGGGACCAGTGCATCAGAGATCATCCCGTGAAGGGACCAGTGCATCACAGCACTCAGATTAGAGGTATGCAAGATCATCCCATTAAGGGACCAGGGCATCAGAGATCATCCCGTGAAGGGACCAGTGCATCAGAGATCATCCCGTGAAGGGACCATTAGTGCATCAAAGATCATCCCGTGAAGGGACCATTAGTGCATCAAAGATCATCCCGTGAAGGGACCATTAGTGCATCAAAGATCATCCAATGAAGGGACCATTAGTGCATCAAAGATCATCCAATGAAGGGACCAGTGCAAAGATCATGCCGTGAAGGGACCAGTGCATCAAAGATCATCCCATGAAAGGACCAGGGCATTAAAGATCATCCCATGAAGGGACCAGTGCATGAAAGATCATCCCATGAAGGGACGGGTGGATCAAAGATCATTCCCATGAAGGGACCAGTGGATTAAAGATCATCCTATGAAAGGAACAGGGCATTAAAGATCATCCCATGAAGGGACCAGTGCATCAGAGATCATCCCATGAAGGGACCAGTGCATCAGAGATCATCCCATGAAGGGACCAGTGCATCAGAGATCACCCCATGAAGGGACCAGTGCATCAAGATCATCCCATGAAGGGACCAGTGCATCAGAGATCATCCCATGAAGGGACCAGTGCATCAGAGATCATCCCATGAAGGGACCAGTGCATCAGAGATCATCCCATGAAGGGACCAGTGCATCAGAGATCATCCCATGAAGGGACCAGTGCATCAGAGATCATCCCATGAAGGGACCAGTGCATCAGAGATCATCCCATGAAGGGACCAGTGCATCAGAGATCATCCCATGAAGGGACCAGTGCATCAGAGATCATCCCATGAAGGGACCAGTGCATCACAGCACTCAGATTAGAGGTATGCAAGATCATCCCATGAAGGGACCAGGGCATTAAAGATCATCCCATGAAGGGACCAGTGCATCAAAGATCATCCCCATGAAGGGACCAGTGCATCAAAGATCATCCCATGGAGGGACCAGTGCATCACAGCTCTCAGATTAGAGGTATGCAAGATCATCCCGAGAAGGAACCAGTGCATCACAGCACTCAGATTAGAGGTATGCAAGATCATCCCATGAAGGAACCAGTGCATCAAAGATCATCCCGTGAAGGGACCAGTGCATCAGAGATCATCCCTTGAAGGGACCAGTGCATCAGAGATCATCCCGTGAAGGGACCAGTGCATCAGAGATCATCCCGTGAAGGGACCAGTGCATCAGAGATCATCCCGTGAAGGGACCAGTGCATCAGAGATCATCCCGTGAAGGGACCAGTGCATCAGAGATCATCCCGTGAAGGGACCAGTGCATCAGAGATCATCCCGTGAAGGGACCAGTGCATCAGAGATCATCCCGTGAAGGGACCAGTGCATCAGAGATCATCCCGTGAAGGGACCAGTGCATCAGAGATCATCCCGTGAAGGGACCAGTGCATCAGAGATCATCCCGTGAAGGGACCAGTGCATCAGAGATCATCCCGTGAAGGGACCAGTGCATCAGAGATCATCCCGTGAAGGGACCAGTGCATCAGAGATCATCCCGTGAAGGGACCAGTGCATCACAGCACTCAGATTAGAGGTATGCAAGATCATCCCATGAAGGGACCAGGGCTTTAAAGATCATCCCATGAAGGGACCAGTGCATCAAGATCATCCCATGAAGGGACCAGTGCATCAAGATCATCCCATGAAGGGACCAGTGCATCAAGATCATCCCATGAAGGGACCAGTGCACCAAGATCATCCCATGAAGGGACCAGTGCATCAAGACCATCCCATGAAGGGACCAGCGCATCAAGACCATCCCATGAAGGGACCAGAGCATCACAGCACTCAGATTAGAGGTATGCAAGATCATCCAAAGAAGGGACCAGGGCATTAAAGATCATCCCATGAAGGGACCAGTGCATGAAAGATAATCCCATGAAGGGACCAGTGCATCAAAGACCATCCCATGAAGGGACCAGTGCATCAAAGATCATCCCATGAAGGGACCAGTGCATCACAGCTCTCAGATTAGAGGTATGCAAGATCATCCCATGAAGGGACCAGTGCAACAAAGATCATCCCATGAAGGGACCAGTGCAACAAAGATCATCCCATGAAGGGACAAGTGCATCAGAGATCATCCCCATGAGGGGACCAGTGCATCAGAGATCATCCCCATGAAGGGACCGGTGCATCAGAGATCATCCCCATGAAGGGGCCAGTGCATCAGAGATCATCCCCATGAAGGGGCCAGTGCATCAGAGATCATCCCCATGAAGGGGCCAGTGCATCAGAGATCATCCCCATGAAGGGGCCAGTGCATCAGAGATCATCCCCATGAAGGGGCCAGTGCATCAGGGATCATCTCATGAAGGGACAAGTGCATCACAGCACTCAGATTAGAGGTATGCAAGATCATCCCATGAAAGGACCAGGGCATTAAAGATCATCCCATGAAGGGACCAGTGCATCACAGCACTCAGATTGGAGGTATGCAAGATCATCCCATGAAGGGAAAAGTGCAATAAAGATCATCCCATGAAGGGACCAGTGCATCAGAGATCATCCCATGAAGGGACCAGTGCATCAGAGATCATCCCATGAAGGGACCAGTGCATCAGAGATCATCCCGTGAAGGGACCAGTGCATCAAGATCATCCCGTGAAGGGACCAGTGCATCAAGATCATCCCATGAAGGGACCAGTGCATCAAGATCATCCCATGAAGGGACCAGTGCATCAATATCGTCCCATGAAGGGACCAGTGCATCAATATCGTCCCATGAAGGGACCAGTGCATCACAGCACTCAGATTAGAGGTATGCAAGATGATCCTATGAAGGGACCAGTGCATCACAGCACTCAGATTAGAGGTATGCAAGATCATCCCATGAAGGGAAAAGTGCAATAAAGATCATCCCATGAAGGGACCAGATCAGAGATCATCCCATGAAGGGACCAGTGCATCAGAGATCATCCCATGAAGGGACCATTAGTGCAAAGATCATCCAATATAGGGACCAGTGCATCAAACATCATCCCATGAAGGGACCAGTGCATCAAAGATCATCCCATGAAGGGACCAGTGCAAAGATCATCCCATGAAGGGACCAGTGCATCAGAGATCATCCCATGAAGGGACCAGTGCATCAAAGATCATCCCATGAAAGGACCAGGGCATTAAAGATCATCCCATGAAGGGACCAGTGGATCACAGCACTCAGATTGGAGGTATGCAAGATGATCCCATGAAGGGACCAGTGCATCACAGCACTCAGATTAGAGGTATGCAAGATGATCCCCTGAAGGGACCAGTGCATCACAGCACTCAGATTGGAGGTATGCAAGATCATCCCATGAAGGGACCAGTGCATCAGAGATCATCCCGTGAAGGGACCAGTGCATCAAAGATCATCCCATGAAGGGACCAGTGGATCAAAGATCATCCCATGAAGGGACCAGTGGATCAAAGATCATCCCATGAAGGGACCAGTGGATCAAAGATCATCCCATGAAGGGACCAGTGCATCACAGCACTCAGATTAGAGGTATGCAAGATGATCCCGTAAAGGGACCAGTGCATCAGAGATCATCCCGTAAAGGGACCAGTGCATCAGAGATCATCCCATGAAGGGACCATTAGTGAATCAAAGATCATCCAATGGAGGGACCAGTGCATCAGAGATCATCCCATGAAGGGACCAGTGCATCAGAGATCATCCCATGAAGGGACCAGTGCATCAAAGATCATCCCATGAAGGGACCAGTGCATCAGAGATCATCCCATGAAGGGACCAGTGCATCAGAGATCATCCCATGAAGGGACCAGTGCATCAGAGATCATCCCATGAAGGGACCAGTGCATCAGAGATCATCCCATGAAGGACCATTAGTGCATCAAAGATCATCCCATGGAGGGACCAGTGCATCAGAGATCATCCCATGAAGGGACCAGTGCATCAGAGATCATCCCATGAAGGGACCAGTGCATCAGAGATCATCCCATGAAGGGACCAGTGCATCAGAGATCATCCCATGAAGGGACCAGTGCATCAGAGATCATCCCATGAAGGGACCAGTGCATCAGAGATCATCCCATGAAGGGACCAGTGCATCAGAGATCATCCCATGAAGGGACCAGTGCATCAGAGATCATCCCATGAAGGGACCAGTGCATCAGAGATCATCCCATTAAGGGACCAGTGCATCAAAGATCATCCCATGAAGGGACCAGTGCATCAGAGATCATCCCGTGAAGGGACCAGTGCATCAGAGATCATCCCGTGAAGGGACCAGTGCATCAGAGATCATCCCGTGAAAGGACCGGTGCATCAAAGATCATCCCGTGAAAGGACCAGTGCATCAAAGATCATCCCGTGAAAGGACCAGTGCATCAGAGATCATCCCGTGAAGGGACCAGTGCATCAGAGATCATCCCGTGAAGGGACCAGTGCATCAGAGATCATCCCATGAAGGGACCATTAGTGCATCAAAGATCATCCAATGGAGGGACCATTAGTGCATCAAAGATCATCCAATGGAGGGACCATTCGTGCATCAAAGATCATCCAATGGAGGGACCATTAGTGCATCAGAGATCATCCCATGAAGGGACCAGTGCATCAGAGATCATCCCATGAAGGGACCAGTGCATCAGAGATCATCCCATGAAGGGACCAGTGCATCAGAGATCATCCCATGAAGGGACCAGTGCATCAGAGATCATCCCATGAAGGGACCAGTGCATCAGAGATCATCCCATGAAGGGACCAGTGCATCAGAGATCATCCCATGAAGGGACCATTAGTGCATCAAAGATCATCCAATGGAGGGACCAGTGCAGCAGAGATCATCCCATGAAGGGACCAGATCAGAGATCATCCCATGAAGGGACCAGATCAGAGATCATCCCATGAAGGGACCAGTGCATCAGAGATCATCCCATGAAGGGACCAGTGCATCAGAGATCATCCCATGAAGGGACCAGTGCATCAGAGATCATCCCATGAAGGGACCAGTGCATCAGAGATCATCCCATGAAGGGACCAGTGCATCAGAGATCATCCCATGAAGGGACCAGTGCATCAGAGATCATCCCATGAAGGGACCAGTGCATCAGAGATCATCCCATGAAGGGACCAGTGCATCAGAGATCATCCCATGAAGGGACCAGTGCAGAGATGATCCCATGAAGGGACCAGTGCAAAGATGATCCCATGAAGGGACCAGTGCAAGATGATCCCATGAAGGGACCAGTGCAAAGATTATCCCATGAAGGGACCAGTGCAAAGATTATCATCCCAAGATGGGACCAGTGCATCAAAGATCATCCCAAGAAGGGACCAGTGCATCAAAGATCATCCCAAGAAGGGACCAGTGCATCAAAGATCATCCCAAGAAGGGACCAGTGCATCAAAGATCATCCCATGAAGGGACCAGTGCATCAGAGATCATCCCATGAAGGGACCAGTGCATCAGAGATCATCCCATGAAGGGACCAGTGCATCACAGCACTCAGATTAGAGGTATGAAAGATGATCCTATGAAGGGACCAGTGCATCACAGCACTCAGATTAGAGGTATGCACGATCATCCCATGAAGGGAAAAGTGCAATAAAGATCATCCCATGAAGGGACCAGATCAGAGATCATCCCATGAAGGGACCAGTGCATCAGAGATCATCCCATGAAGGGACCAGTGCATCAGAGATCATCCCATGAAGGGACCATTAGTGCAAAGATCATCCAATGGAGGGACCAGTGCATCAAACATCATCCCTTGAAGGGACCAGTGCAAAGATCATCCCATGAAGCGACCAGTGCATCAGAGATCATCCCATGAAGGGACCAGTGCATCAGAGATCATCCCATGAAGGGACCAGTGCAGCAAAGATGCTCCCATGAAGGGACCAGTGCAGCAAAGATGCTCCCATGAAGGGACCAGTGCAGCAAAGATGCTCCCATGAAGGGACCAGTGCAGCAAAGATGCTCCCATGAAGGGACCAGTGCAAAGATGCTCCCATGAAGGGACCAGTGCAAAGATGCTCCCATGAAGGGACCAGTGCAAAGATGCTCCCATGAAGGGACCAGTGCAAAGATGCTCCCATGAAGGGACCAGTGCAAAGATGCTCCCATGAAGGGACCAGTGCAAAGATGCTCCCATGAAGGGACCAGTGCAAAGATGCTCCCATGAAGGGACCAGTGCAAAGATGCTCCCATGAAGGGTACAGTGCAAAGATGCTCCCATGAAGGGTACAGTGCAAAGATGCTCCCATGAAGGGTACAGTGCAAAGATGCTCCCATGAAGGGACCAGTGCATCAAAGATCATCCCATGAAGGGACCAGTGCATCTAAGATCATCCCATGAAGGGACCAGTGCATCAAAGATCATCCCATGAAGGGACCAGTGCATCAAAGATCATCCCATCAAGGGACCAGTGGATCAAAGATCATCCCATGAAGGGACCAGTGCATCACAGCACTCAGATTAGAGGTATGCAAGATGATCCCATGAAGGGACCAGTGCATCACAGCACTCAGATTAGAGGTATGCAAGATCATCCCATGAAAGGACCAGTGCATAAAGATCATCCCATGAAGGGACCAGTGCATCAAGATCATCCCATGAAGGGACCAGTGCATCAGAGATCATCCCATGAAGGGACCAGTGCATCAGAGATCATCCCATGAAGGGACCAGTGCATCAGAGATCATCCCATGAAGGGACCAGTGCATCAGAGATCATCCCATGAAGGGACCAGTGCATCAGAGATCATACCATGAAGGGACCAGTGCATCAGAGATCATCCCATGAAGGGACCAGTGCATCAGAGATCATCCCATGAAGGGACCAGTGCATCACAGCACTCAGATTAGAGGTATGCAAGATCATCCCATGAAGGGAAAAGTGCAATAAAGATCATCCCGTGAAGGGACCAGTGCATCAGAGATCATCCCGTGAAGGGACCAGTGCATCAGAGATCATCCCGTGAAGGGACCAGTGCATCAGAGATCATCCCGTGAAGGGACCAGTGCATCAGAGATCATCCCGTGAAGGGACCAGTGCATCAGAGATCATCCCGTGAAGGGACCATTAGTGCATCAAAGATCATCCAATGAAGGGACCATTAGTGCATCAAAGATCATCCAATGAAGGGACCATTAGTGCATCAAAGATCATCCAATGAAGGGACCAGTGCATCAAAGATCATCCAATGAAGGGACCAGTGCATCAAACATCCCGTGAAGGGACCAGTGCAAAGATGATCCCGTGAAGGGACCAGTGCAAAGATGATCCCGTGAAGGGACCAGTGCAAAGATGATCCCGTGAAGGGATCAGTGCAAAGATGATCCCGTGAAGGGATCAGTGCAAAGATGATCCCGTGAAGGGATCAGTGCAAAGATGATCCCATGAAGGGATCAGTGCAAAGATGATCCCATGAAGGGATCAGTGCAAAGATGATCCCATGAAGGGATCAGTGCAAAGATGATCCCATGAAGGGATCAGTGCAAAGATGATCCCATGAAGGGATCAGTGCAAAGATGATCCCATGAAGGGATCAGTGCAAAGATGATCCCATGAAGGGATCAGTGCAAAGATGATCCCATGAAGGGATCAGTGCAAAGATGATCCCATGAAGGGATCAGTGCAAAGATGATCCCATGAAGGGACCAGTGCAAAGATGATCCCATGAAGGGACAAGTGCATCAGAGATCATCCCATGAAGGGACCAGTGCATCAGAGATCATCCCATGAAGGGACCAGTGCATCAGAGATCATCCCATGAAGGGACCAGTGCATCAGAGATCATCCCATGAAGGGACCAGTGCATCAGAGATCATCCCATGAAGGGACCAGTGCATCAGAGATCATCCCATGAAGGGACCAGTGCATCACAGCACTCAGATGAGGTATGCAAGATCATCCCATGAAGGGAAAAGTGCAATAAAGATCATCCCATGAAGGGAAAAGTGCAATAAAGATCATCCCATGAAGGGAAAAGTGCAATAAAGATCATCCCATGAATGGACCAGATCAGAGATCATCCCATGAAGGGACGGGTGCATCAGAGATCATCCCGTGAAGGGACCAGTGCATCAGAGATCATCCCGTGAAGGGACCAGTGCATCAGAGATCATCCCGTGAAGGGACCAGTGCATCAGAGATCATCCCGTGAAGGGACCAGTGCATCAGAGATCATCCCGTGAAGGGACCAGTGCATCAGAGATCATCCCGTGAAGGGACCAGTGCATCAGAGATCATCCCGTGAAGGGACCAGTGCATCAGAGATCATCCCGTGAAGGGACCAGTGCATCAGAGATCATCCCGTGAAGGGACCAGTGCATCAGAGATCATCCCGTGAAGGGACCAGTGCATCAGAGATCATCCCGTGAAGGGATGATTAGTGCATCAAAGACCATCCCGTGAAGGGACCAGTGCAAAGACCATGCCGTGAAGGAACCAGTGCATCAAAGATCATCCCATGAAGGGACCAGTGCATCAGAGATCATCCCATGAAGGGACCAGTGCATCAGAGATCATCCCATGAAGGGACCAGATCATCCCATGAAGGGACCAGTGCATCACAGCTCTCAGATTAGAGGTATGCAAGATCATCCCATGAAGGGACCAGGGCATCAGAGATCATCCCATGAAGGGACCAGTGCATCAGAGATCATTCCATGAAGGGACCAGTGCATCACAGCACTCAGATTAGAGGTATGCAAGATCATCCCATGAAGGGACCAGTGCATCAAAGACCATCCCATGAAGGGACCAGTGCATCAAAGACAATCCCATGAAGGGACCAGTGCATCAAAGACAATCCCATGAAGGGACCAGGGCCTCAGCGATCCCATGAAGGGACCAGTGCAACAAAGTTAATCCCATGAAGGGACCAGTGCATCAGAGATCATCCCCATGAAGGGACCAGTGCATCAGAGATCATCCCCATGAAGGGACCAGTGCATCAGAGATCATCCCCATGAAGGGACCAGTGCATCAGAGATCATCCCCATGAAGGGGCCAGTTCATCAGAGATCCTCCCATGAAGGGGCCAGTGCATCAGAGATCCTCCCATGAAGGGGCCAGTGCATCAGAGATCCTCCCATGGAGGGGCCAGTGCATCAGAGATCCTCCCATGAAGGGACAAGTGCATCACAGCACTCATTAGAGGTATGCAAGATCATCCCATGAAGGGACCAGGGCATCAGAGATCATCCCATGAAGGGACCAGTGCATCAGAGATCATCCCATGAAGGGACCAGTGCATCACAGCACTCAGATTAGAGGTATGCAAGATCATCCCAAGAAGGAGCCAGTGCATCACAGCACTCAGATTAGAGGTATGCAAGATCATCCCGTGAAGGAACCAGTGCATCAAGATCATCCCATGAAGGGACCAGTGCATCAAGATCATCCCATGAAGGGACCAGTGCATCAGAGATCATCCCATGAAGGGACCAGTGCATCAGAGATCATCCTATGAAGGGACCAGTGCATCAGAGATTATCCCATGAAGGGACCAGTGCATCAAGATCATCCCATGAAGGGACCAGTGCATCAAGATCATCCCATGAAGGGACCAGTGCATCAGAGATCATCCCATGAAGGTACCAGTGCATCAGAGATCATCCCATGAAGGGACCAGTGCGTCAGAGATCATCCCATGAAGGGACAAGTGCATCAGAGGTTATCTCATGAAGAGACAAGTGCATCAGAGATCATCCCATGAAGGGACCAGTGCATCACAGCACTCAGATTAGAGGTATACAAGATCATCCCATGAAGGGACCAGGGCATTAAAGATCATCCCATGAAGGGACCAGTGTATCAAAGATCATCCCATGAAGGGACCAGTGCATCAAAGACCATCCCATGAAGGGACCAGTGCATCAAAGATCATCCCATGAAGGGACCAGTGCATCACAGCTCTCAGATTAGAGGTATGCAAGATCATCCCATGAAGGGACCAGGGCCTCAGCGATCCCATGAAGGGACCAGTGCAACAAAGATCATCCCCATGAAGGGACCAGTGCAACAAAGATCATCCCCATGAAGGGACCAGTGCAACAAAGATCATCCCCATGAAGGGGCCAGTGCATCAGAGATCATCCCCATGAAGGGGCCAGTGCATCAGAGATCATCCCCATGAAGGGGCCAGTGCATCAGAGATCATCCCCATGAAGGGGCCAGTGCATCAGAGATCATCCCATGAAGGGACCAGTGTATCAAAGATCATCCCATGAAGGGACCAGTGCATCAAAGACCATCCCATGAAGGGACCAGTGCATCAAAGATCATCCCATGAAGGGACCAGTGCATCACAGCTCTCAGATTAGAGGTATGCAAGATCATCCCGTGAAGGGACCGGGGCATCAGAGATCATCCCGTGAAGGGACCGGGGCATCAGAGATCATCCCGTGAAGGGACCGGGGCATCAGAGATCATCCCGTGAAGGGACCGGGGCATCAGAGATCATCCCGTGAAGGGACCGGGGCATCAGAGATCATCCCGTGAAGGGACCGGGGCATCAGAGATCATCCCGTGAAGGGACCGGGGCATCAGAGATCATCCCGTGAAGGGACCGGGGCATCAGAGATCATCCCGTGAAGGGACCGGGGCATCAGAGATCATCCCGTGAAGGGACCGGGGCATCAGAGATCATCCCGTGAAGGGACCGGGGCATCAGAGATCATCCCGTGAAGGGACCGGTGCATCAGAGATCATCCCGTGAAGGGACCGGTGCATCAGAGATCATCCCGTGAAGGGACCGGTGCATCAGAGATCATCCCGTGAAGGGACCGGTGCATCAGAGATCATCCCGTGAAGGGACCGGTGCATCAGAGATCATCCCGTGAAGGGACCGGTGCATCAGAGATCATCCCGTGAAGGGACCGGTGCATCAGAGATCATCCCGTGAAGGGACCGGTGCATCAGAGATCATCCCGTGAAGGGA
The DNA here is from genome assembly GCF_964204655.1 of Triturus cristatus. Lineage (NCBI taxonomy): Eukaryota > Metazoa > Chordata > Amphibia > Caudata > Salamandridae > Triturus > Triturus cristatus. Next base: position 407,957,906 of record NC_140591.1, read on the forward strand.
CCGGTGCATCAGAGATCATCCCGTGAAGGGACCGGTGCATCAGAGATCATCCCGTGAAGGGACCGGTGCATCAGAGATCATCCCGTGAAGGGACCGGTGCATCAGAGATCATCCCGTGAAGGGACCGGTGCATCAGAGATCATCCCGTGAAGGGACCGGTGCATCAGAGATCATCCCGTGAAGGGACCGGTGCATCAGAGATCATCCCGTGAAGGGACCGGTGCATCAGAGATCATCCCGTGAAGGGACCGGTGCATCAGAGATCATCCCGTGAAGGGACCGGTGCATCAGAGATCATCCCGTGAAGGGACCGGTGCATCAGAGATCATCCCGTGAAGGGACCGGTGCATCAGAGATCATCCCGTGAAGGGACCGGTGCATCAGAGATCATCCCATGAAGGGACCAGTGCATCAGAGATCATCCCATGAAGGGACCAGTGCATCAGAGATCATCCCGTGGAGGGACCAGTAGATCAGAGATCATCCCGTGGAGGGACCAGTAGATCAGAGATCATCCCGTGGAGGGACCAGTAGATCAGAGATCATCCCGTGGAGGGACCAGTAGATCAGAGATCATCCCGTGAAGGGACCAGTGCATCAGAGATCATCCCGTGAAGGGACCAGTGCATCAGAGATCTTCCCATGAAGGGACCATTAGTGCATCAAAGATCATCCAATGGAGGGACCAGTGCATCAGAGATCATGCCATGAAGGGACCAGTGCAAAGATCATGCCATGAAGGGACCAGTGCAAAGATAATCCCATGAAGGGACCAGTGCATCAGAGATCATCCCATGAAGGGACCAGTGCATCACAGCACTCAGATTAGAGGTATGCAAGATGATCCTATGAAGGGACCAGTGCATCACAGCACTCAGATTAGAGGTATGCAAGATCATCCCATGAAGGGAAAAGTGCAATAAAGATCATCCCATGAAGGGACCAGTGCATCAGAGATCATCCCGTGAAGGGACCAGTGCATCAGAGATCATCCCGTGAAGGGACCAGTGCATCAGAGATCATCCCGTGAAGGGACCAGTGCATCAGAGATCATCCCGTGAAGGGACCAGTGCATCAGAGATCATCCCGTGAAGGGACCAGTGCATCAGAGATCATCCCGTGAAGGGACCAGTGCATCAGAGATCATCCCGTGAAGGGACCAGTGCATCAGAGATCATCCCGTGAAGGGACCAGTGCATCAGAGATCATCCCGTGAAGGGACCAGTGCATCAGAGATCATCCCGTGAAGGGACCAGTGCATCAGAGATCATCCCATGAAGGGAACAGTGCAAAGATGATCCCATGAAGGGACCAGTGCAAAGATGATCCCATGAAGGGACCAGTGCAAAGATGATCCCATGAAGGGACCAGTGCAAAGATGATCCCATGAAGGGACCAGTGCAAAGATGATCCCATGAAGGGACCAGTGCAAAGATGATCCCATGAAGGGACCAGTGCAAAGATGATCCCATGAAGGGACCAGTGCATCAAAGATCATCCCAAGATGGGACCAGTGCATCAAAGATCATCCCAAGAAGGGACCAGTGCATCAAAGATCATCCCAAGAAGGGACCAGTGCATCAAAGATCATCCCATGAAGGGACCAGTGGATCAAAGATCATCCCATGAAGGGACCAGTGCATCACAGCACTCAGATTAGAGGTATGAAAGATGATCCTATGAAGGCACCAGTGCATCACAGCACTCAGATTAGAGGTATGCAAGATCATCCCATGAAGGGAAAAGTGCAATAAAGATCATCCCATGAAGAGACCAGATCAGAGATCATCCCATGAAGGGACCAGTGCATCAGAGATCATCCCATGAAGGGACCAGTGCATCAGAGATCATCCCATGAAGGGACCATTAGTGCAAAGATCATCCAATGGAGGGACCAGTGCATCAAACATCATCCCTTGAAGGGACCAGTGCAAAGATCATCCCATGAAGGGACCAGTGCAAAGATCATCCCATGAAGCGACCAGTGCATCAGAGATCATCCCATGAAGGGACCAGTGCATCAGAGATCATCCCATGAAGGGACCAGTGCATCACAGCACTCAGATTAGACGTATGCAAGATGATCCCATGAAGGGACCAGTGCATCACAGCACTCAGATTAGAGGTATGCAAGATCATCCCATGAAGGGAAAAGTGCAATAAAGATCATCCCATGAAGGGACCAGTGCATCAGAGATCATCCCGTGAAGGGACCAGTGCATCAGAGATCATCCCGTGAAGGGACCAGTGCATCAGAGATCATCCCGTGAAGGGACCAGTGCATCAGAGATCATCCCGTGAAGGGACCAGTGCATCAGAGATCATCCCGTGAAGGGACCAGTGCATCAGAGATCATCCCGTGAAGGGACCAGTGCATCAGAGATCATCCCGTGAAGGGACCAGTGCATCAGAGATCATCCCGTGAAGGGACCAGTGCATCAGAGATCATCCCGTGAAGGGACCAGTGCATCAGAGATCATCCCATGAAGGGAACAGTGCAAAGATGATCCCATGAAGGGACCAGTGCAAAGATGATCCCATGAAGGGACCAGTGCAAAGATGATCCCATGAAGGGACCAGTGCAAAGATGATCCCATGAAGGGACCAGTGCAAAGATGATCCCATGAAGGGACCAGTGCAAAGATGATCCCATGAAGGGACCAGTGCAAAGATGATCCCATGAAGGGACCAGTGCATCAAAGATCATCCCAAGATGGGACCAGTGCATCAAAGATCATCCCAAGAAGGGACCAGTGCATCAAAGATCATCCCAAGAAGGGACCAGTGCATCAAAGATCATCCCATGAAGGGACCAGTGGATCAAAGATCATCCCATGAAGGGACCAGTGCATCACAGCACTCAGATTAGAGGTATGAAAGATGATCCTATGAAGGCACCAGTGCATCACAGCACTCAGATTAGAGGTATGCAAGATCATCCCATGAAGGGAAAAATGCAATAAAGATCATCCCATGAAGAGACCAGATCAGAGATCATCCCATGAAGGGACCAGTGCATCAGAGATCATCCCATGAAGGGACCAGTGCATCAGAGATCATCCCATGAAGGGACCATTAGTGCAAAGATCATCCAATGGAGGGACCAGTGCATCAAACATCATCCCTTGAAGGGACCAGTGCAAAGATCATCCCATGAAGGGACCAGTGCAAAGATCATCCCATGAAGCGACCAGTGCATCAGAGATCATCCCATGAAGGGACCAGTGCATCAGAGATCATCCCATGAAGGGACCAGTGCATCACAGCACTCAGATTAGACGTATGCAAGATGATCCTATGAAGGGACCAGTGCATCACAGCACTCAGATTAGAGGTATGCAAGATCATCCCATGAAGGGAAAAGTGCAATAAAGATCATCCCATGAAGGGACCAGTGCATCAGAGATCATCCCGTGAAGGGACCAGTGCATCAGAGATCATCCCGTGAAGGGACCAGTGCATCAGAGATCATCCCGTGAAGGGACCAGTGCATCAGAGATCATCCCGTGAAGGGACCAGTGCATCAGAGATCATCCCGTGAAGGGACCAGTGCATCAGAGATCATCCCGTGAAGGGACCAGTGCATCAGAGATCATCCCGTGAAGGGACCAGTGCATCAGAGATCATCCCGTGAAGGGACCAGTGCATCAGAGATCATCCCGTGAAGGGACCATTAGTGCATCAGAGATCATCCAGTGAAGGGACCATTAGTGCATCAAAGATCATCCAGTGAAGGGACCATTAGTGCATCAAAGATCATCCAGTGAAGGGACCATTAGTGCATCAAAGATCATCCAGTGAAGGGACCATTAGTGCATCAAAGATCATCCAATGAAGGGACCATTAGTGCATCAAAGATCATCCAATGAAGGGACCATTAGTGCATCAAAGATCATCCAATGAAGGGACCATTAGTGCATCAAAGATCATCCAATGAAGGGACCATTAGTGCATCAAACATCCCGTGAAGGGACCAGTGCAAAGATCATGCCATGAAGGGACCAGTGCAAAGATGATCCCATGAAGGGACCAGTGCAAAGATGATCCCATGAAGGGACCAGTGCATCAAAGATCATCCCAAGATGGGACCAGTGCATCAAAGATCATCCCAAGAAGGGACCAGTGCATCAAAGATCATCCCAAGAAGGGACTAGTGCATCAAAGATCATCCCATGAAGGGACCAGTGGATCAAAGATCATCCCATGAAGGGACCAGTGCATCACAGCACTCAGATTAGAGGTATGAAAGATGATCCTATGAAGGGACCAGTGCATCACAGCACTCAGATTAGAGGTATGCAAGATCATCCCATGAAGGGACCAGTGCATCAGAGATCATCCCGTGAAGGGACCAGTGCATCAGAGATCATCCCGTGAAGGGACCAGTGCATCAGAGATCATCCCGTGAAGGGACCAGTGCATCAGAGATCATCCCATGAAGGGACCATTAGTGCAAAGATCATCCAATGGAGGGACCAGTGCATCAGAGATCATCCCATGAAGGGACCAGTGCATCAGAGATCATCCCATGAAGGGACCAGTGCATCACAGCACTCAGATTAGAGGTATGCAAGATCATCCCATGAAGGGAAAAGTGCAATAAAGATCATCCCATGAAGGGACCAGTGCATCAGAGATCATCCCATGAAGGGACCAGTGCATAAGAGATCATCCCATGAAGGGACCAGTGCATCAGAGATCATCCCATGAAGGGACCAGTGCATCAGAGATCATCCCGTGAAGGGACCAGTGCATCAGAGATCATCCCGTGAAGGGACCAGTGCATCAGAGATCATCCCGTGAAGGGACCATTAGTGCATCAGAGATCATCCCGTGAAGGGACCATTAGTGCATCAGAGATCATCCAGTGAAGGGACCATTAGTGCATCAAACATCCCGTGAAGGGACCAGTGCAAAGATCATGCCGTGAAGGGACCAGTGCAAAGATCATGCCGTGAAGGGACCAGTGCAAAGATGATCCCGTGAAGGGACCAGTGCAAAGATGATCCGTGAAGGGATCAGTGCAAAGATGATCCGTGAAGGGATCAGTGCAAAGATGATCCGTGAAGGGATCAGTGCAAAGATGATCCGTGAAGGGATCAGTGCAAAGATGATCCGTGAAGGGATCAGTGCAAAGATGATCCGTGAAGGGATCAGTGCAAAGATGATCCGTGAAGGGATCAGTGCAAAGATGATCCGTGAAGGGATCAGTGCAAAGATGATCCGTGAAGGGATCAGTGCAAAGATGATCCCGTGAAGGGATCAGTGCAAAGATGATCCCGTGAAGGGATCAGTGCAAAGATGATCCCGTGAAGGGATCAGTGCAAAGATGATCCCGTGAAGGGATCAGTGCAAAGATGATCCCGTGAAGGGATCAGTGCAAAGATGATCCCATGAAGGGATCAGTGCAAAGATGATCCCATGAAGGGATCAGTGCAAAGATGATCCCATGAAGGGATCAGTGCAAAGATGATCCCATGAAGGGATCAGTGCAAAGATGATCCCATGAAGGGATCAGTGCAAAGATGATCCCATGAAGGGATCAGTGCAAAGATGATCCCATGAAGGGATCAGTGCAAAGATGATCCCATGAAGGGATCAGTGCAAAGATGATCCCATGAAGGGATCAGTGCAAAGATGATCCCATGAAGGGATCAGTGCAAAGATGATCCCATGAAGGGATCAGTGCAAAGATGATCCCATGAAGGGACCAGTGCAAAGATGATCCCATGAAGGGACCAGTGGATCAGAGATCATCCCATGAAGGGACCAGTGGATCAGAGATCATCCCATGAAGGGACAAGTGCATCAGAGATCATCCCATGAAGGGACAAGTGCATCAGAGATCATCCCATGAAGGGACCAGTGCATCAGAGATCATCCCATGAAGGGACCAGTGCATCAGAGATCATCCCATGAAGGGACCAGTGCATCACAGCACTCAGATTAGAGGTACACAAGATCATCCCGTGAAGGGACCAGTGCATCAGAGATCATCCCATGAAGGGGCCAGTGCATCAAACATCCCATGAAGGGACCAGTGCAAAGATGATCCCATGAAGGGACCAGTGCAAAGATGATCCCATGAAGGGACCAGTGCAAAGATGATCCCATGAAGGGACCAGTGCAAAGATGATCCCATGAAGGGATCAGTGCAAAGATGATCCCATGAAGGGATCAGTGCAAAGATGATCCCATGAAGGGATCAGTGCAAAGATGATCCCATGAAGGGACCAGTGCAAAGATGATCCCATGAAGGGATCAGTGCAAAGATGATCCCATGAAGGGATCAGTGCAAAGATGATCCCATGAAGGGATCAGTGCAAAGATGATCCCATGAAGGGATCAGTGCAAAGATGATCCCATGAAGGGACCAGTGCATCACAGCACTCAGATTGGAGGTATGCAAGATCATCCCATGAAGGGACCAGTGCATCAGAGATCGCATGAAGGGACCGGTGCATCAGAGATCATCCCGTGAAGGGACCGGTGCATCAGAGATCATCCCGTGAAGGGACCGGTGCATCAGAGATCATCCCGTGAAGGGACCATTAGTGCATCAAAGATCATCCAATGGAGGGACCAGTGCATCAAAGATCATCCCATGAAGGGACCAGTGCATTAAAGATCATCCCATGAAGGGACCAGTGCATGAAAGATCATCCCATGAAGGGACGGGTGGATCAAAGATCATTCCCATGAAGGGACCAGTGGATCAAAGATCATCCCATGAAAGGAACAGGGCATTAAAGATCATCCCATGAAGGGACCAGTGCATCAGAGATCATCCCATGAAGGGACCAGTGCATCAGAGATCATCCCATGAAGGGACCAGTGCATCAGAGATCATCCCATGAAGGGACCAGTGCATCAGAGATCATCCCATGAAGGGACCAGTGCATCAGAGATCATCCCATGAAGGGACCAGTGCATCAGAGATCATCCCATGAAGGGACCAGTGCATCAGAGATCATCCCATGAAGGGACCAGTGCATCACAGCACTCAGATTGGAGGTATGCAAGATCATCCCATGAAGGGACCAGTGCATCAGAGATCGCATGAAGGGACCGGTGCATCAGAGATCATCCCGTGAAGGGACCGGTGCATCAGAGATCATCCCGTGAAGGGACCGGTGCATCAGAGATCATCCCGTGAAGGGACCATTAGTGCATCAAAGATCATCCAATGGAGGGACCAGTGCATCAAAGATCATCCCATGAAGGGACCAGTGCATGAAAGATCATCCCATGAAGGGATCAGTGCATGAAAGATCATCCCATGAAGGGACGGGTGGATCAAAGATCATTCCCATGAAGGGACCAGTGGATCAAAGATCATCCCATGAAGGGACGGGTGGATCAAAGATCATCCCATGAAGGGACGGGTGGATCAAAGATCATTCCCATGAAGGGACCAGTGGATCAAAGATCATCCTATGAAAGGAACAGGGCATTAAAGATCATCCCATGAAGGGACCAGTGCATCCGAGATCATCCCATGAAGGGACCAGTGCATCAGAGATCATCCCATGAAGGGACCAGTGCATCAGAGATCATCCCATGAAGGGACCAGTGCATCAGAGATCATCCCATGAAGGGACCAGTGCATCAGAGATCATCCCATGAAGGGACCAGTGCATCACAGATCATCCCATGAAGGGACCAGTGCATCAGAGATCATCCCATGAAGGGACCAGTGCATCAGAGATCATCCCATGAAGGGACCAGTGCATCAGAGATCATCCCATGAAGGGACCAGTGCATCAGAGATCATCCCATGAAGGGACCAGTGCATCACAGCACTCAGATTAGAGGTATGCAAGATCATCCCATGAAGGGACCAGGGCATTAAAGATCATCCCATGAAGGGACCAGTGCATCAAAGATCATCCCCATGAAGGGACCAGTGCATCAAAGATCATCCCATGGAGGGACCAGTGCATCACAGCTCTCAGATTAGAGGTATGCAAGATCATCCCGAGAAGGAACCAGTGCATCACAGCACTCAGATTAGAGGTATGCAAGATCATCCCATGAAGGAACCAGTGCATCAAAGATCATCCCGTGAAGGGACCAGTGCATCAGAGATCATCCCTTGAAGGGACCAGTGCATCAGAGATCATCCCGTGAAGGGACCAGTGCATCAGAGATCATCCCGTAAAGGGACCAGTGCATCAGAGATCATCCCGTGAAGGGACCAGTGCATCAGAGATCATCCCATGAAGGGACCAGTGCATCAGAGATCATCCCGTAAAGGGACCAGTGCATCAGAGATCATCCCGTGAAGGGACCAGTGCATCAGAGATCATCCCGTGAAGGGACCAGTGCATCAGAGATCATCCCGTGAAGGGACCAGTGCATCAGAGATCATCCCGTGAAGGGACCAGTGCATCAGAGATCATCCCGTGAAGGGACCAGTGCATCAGAGATCATCCCGTGAAGGGACCAGTGCATCAGAGATCATCCCGTGAAGGGACCAGTGCATCAGAGATCATCCCGTGAAGGGACCAGTGCATCAGAGATCATCCCGTGAAGGGACCAGTGCATCAGAGATCATCCCGTGAAGGGACCAGTGCATCAGAGATCATCCCGTGAAGGGACCAGTGCATCAGAGATCATCCCGTGAAGGGACCAGTGCATCAGAGATCATCCCGTGAAGGGACCAGTGCATCAGAGATCATCCCGTGAAGGGACCAGTGCATCAGAGATCATCCCGTGAAGGGACCAGTGCATCACAGCACTCAGATTAGAGGTATGCAAGATCATCCCATGAAGGGACCAGGGCTTTAAAGATCATCCCATGAAGGGACCAGTGCATCAAGATCATCCCATGAAGGGACCAGTGCATCAAGATCATCCCATGAAGGGACCAGTGCATCAAGATCATCCCATGAAGGGACCAGTGCATCAAGATCATCCCATGAAGGGACCAGTGCATCACGATCATCCCATGAAGGGACCAGTGCATCAAGACCATCCCATGAAGGGACCAGAGCATCAAGACCATCCCATGAAGGGACCAGAGCATCACAGCACTCAGATTAGAGGTATGCAAGATCATCCAAAGAAGGGACCAGGGCATTAAAGATCATCCCATGAAGGGACCAGTGCATGAAAGATAATCCCATGAAGGGACCAGTGCATCAAAGACCATCCCATGAAGGGACCAGTGCATCAAAGATCATCCCATGAAAGGACCAGTGCATCAAAGATCATCCCATGAAGGGACCAGTGCATCACAGCTCTCAGATTAGAGGTATGCAAGATCATCCCATGAAGGGACCAGTGCAACAAAGATCATCCCATGAAGGGACCAGTGCAACAAAGATCATCCCATGAAGGGACCAGTGCAACAAAGATCATCCCATGAAGGGACAAGTGCATCAGAGATCATCCCCATGAGGGGACCAGTGCATCAGAGATCATCCCCATAAAGGGACCGGTGCATCAGAGATCATCCCCATGAAGGGGCCAGTGCATCAGAGATCATCCCCATGAAGGGGCCAGTGCATCAGAGATCATCCCCATGAAGGGGCCAGTGCATCAGAGATCATCCCCATGAAGGGGCCAGTGCATCAGAGATCATCCCCATGAAGGGGCCAGTGCATCAGAGATCCTCCCTTGAAGGGGCCAGTGCATCAGAGATCCTCCCATGAAGGGGCCAGTGCATCAGGGATCATCTCATGAAGGGACAAGTGCATCACAGCACTCAGATTAGAGGTATGCAAGATCATCCCATGAAGGGAAAAGTGCCATAAAGATCATCCCATGAAGGGACCAGTGCAATAAAGATCATCCCATGAAGGGACCAGTGCATCAGAGATCATCCCGTGAAGGGACCAGTGCATCAGAGATCATCCCGTGAAGGGACCAGTGCATCAGAGATCATCCCGTGAAGGGACCAGTGCATCAGAGATCATCCCGTGAAGGGACCAGTGCATCAGAGATCATCCCGTGAAGGGACCAGTGCATCAGAGATCATCCCGTGAAGGGACCAGTGCATCAGAGATCATCCCGTGAAGGGACCAGTGCATCAGAGATCATCCCGTGAAGGGACCAGTGCATCAGAGATCATCCCGTGAAGGGACCAGTGCATCAGAGATCATCCCGTGAAGGGACCAGTGCATCAGAGATCATCCCGTGAAGGGACCAGTGCATCAGAGATCATCCCGTGAAGGGACCAGTGCATCAGAGATCATCCCGTGAAGGGACCAGTGCATCAGAGATCATCCCGTGAAGGGACCAGTGCATCAGAGATCATCCCGTGAAGGGACCAGTGCATCAGAGATCATCCCGTGAAGGGACCAGTGCATCAGAGATCATCCCGTGAAGGGACCAGTGCATCAGAGATCATCCCGTGAAGGGACCAGTGCATCAGAGATCATCCCGTGAAGGGACCAGTGCATCAAGATCATCCCATGAAGGGACCAGTGCATCAAGATCATCCCATGAAGGGACCAGTGCATCAATATCGTCCCATGAAGGGACCAGTGCATCACAGCACTCAGATTGGAGGTATGCAAGATCATCCCATGAAGGGACCAGTGCATCAGAGATCATCCCGTGAAGGGACCAGTGCATCAAAGATCATCCCATGAAGGGACCAGTGGATCAAAGATCATACCATGAAGGGACCAGTGGATCAAAGATCATCCCATGAAGGGACCAGTGGATCAAAGATCATCCCATGAAGGGACCAGTGCATCAGAGATCATCCCATGAAGGGACCAGTGCATCAGAGATCATCCCATGAAGGGACCAGTGCATCAGAGATCATCCCGTGAAGGGACCAGTGCAACAGAGATCATCCCATGAAGGGACCAGTGCATCAGAGATCATCCCATGAAGGGACCAGTGCATCAGAGATCATCCCATGAAGGGACCAGTGCATCAGAGATCATCCCATGAAGGGACCAGTGCATCAGAGATCCCCATGAAGGGACCAGTGCATCAGAGATCATCCCCATGAAGGGACCAGTGCATCAGAGATCATCCCCATGAAGGGACCAGTGCATCAGAGATCATCCCATGAAGGGACCAGTGCATCAGAGATCATCCCCATGAAGGGACCAGTGCATCAGAGATCATCCCCATGAAGGGACCAGTGCATCAGAGATCATCCCCATGAAGGGACCAGTGCATCAGAGATCCTCCCATGAAGGGACCAGTGCATCAGAGATCCTCCCATGAAGGGACCAGTGCATCAGAGATCCTCCCATGAAGGGACCAGTGCATCAGAGATCATCCCATGAAGGGACCAGTGCATCAGAGATCATCCCATGAAGGGAATAGTGCAAAGATCATCCCATGAAGGGACCAGTGCATCAGAGATCATCCCATGAAGGGACCAGTGCAAAGATCATGCCGTGAAGGGACCAGTGCATCAGAGATCATCCCATGAAGGGACCATTAGTGCAAAGATCATCCAATATAGGGACCAGTGCATCAAACATCCCATGAAGGGACCAGTGCATCAAAGATCATCCCATGAAGGGACCAGTGCATCAGAGATCATCCCATGAAGGGACCAGTGCATCAGAGATCATCCCATGAAGGGACCAGTGCATCAGAGATCATCCCATGAAGGGACCAGTGCATCAGAGATCATCCCATGAAGGGACCAGTGCATCAGAGATCATCCCATGAAGGGACCAGTGCATCAGAGATCATCCCATGAAGGGACCAGTGCATCAGAGATCATCCCATGAAGGGACCAGTGCATCAGAGATCATCCCATGAAGGGACCAGTGCATCAGAGATCATCCCGTGAAGGGACCAGTGCAGAGATCATCCCGTGAAGGGACCAGTGCAACAGAGATCATCCCGTGAAGGGACCAGTGCATCAAAGATCATCCAATGAAGGGACCAGTGCAATAAAGATCATCCCATGAAGGGACCAGTGCATCAAGATCATCCCGTGAAGGGACCAGTGCATCAAGATCATCCCGTGAAGGGACCAGTGCATCAAGATCATCCCATGAAGGGACCAGTGCATCAAGATCATCCCATGAAGGGACCAGTGCATCACAGCACTCAGATTAGAGGTATGCAAGATCATCCCATGAAGGGACCAGTGTATCAAAGACCATCCCATGAAGGGACCAGTGCATCAAAGACCATCCCATGGAGGGACCAGTGCATCAAAGACCATCCCATGGAGAGACCAGTGCATCACAGCTCTCAGATTAGAGGTATGCAAGATCATCCCATGAAGGGAATAGTGCAAAGATCATCCCATGAAGGGACCAGTGCATCAAAGATCATCCAATGAAGGGACCAGTGCGATAAAGATCATCCCATGAAGGGACCAGTGCAATAAAGACCATCCCGTGAAGGGACCAGTGCATCAAGATCATCCCATGAAGGGACCAGTGCATCAAGATCATCCCATGAAGGGACCAGTGCATCAAGATCATCCCATGAAGGGACCAGTGCATCAAGATCATCCCATGAAGGGACCAGTGCATCAAGATCATCCCATGAAGGGACCAGTGCATCAAGATCATCCCATGAAGGGACCAGTGCATCAAGATCATCCCATGAAGGGACCAGAGCATCACAGCACTCAGATTAGAGGTATGCAAGATTATCCCATGAAGGGACCAGGGCATTAACCCTATTGAAAATGTTTCAGTGCCAAGCCATTTAATGACTTTTTGGAGTGCTTTGCTTCAACATGCTGTAGTTTGTGTAATTATGATTATAATGTTGGGAAACTATATATTTTTGGTTTCAGTACTTCTTGTACTATTCATTTATATATAAAACTTACATTTATAAAACACCCTGAAGTCACATGACACAATTCAAGATGGCCGCCAGGTGACTGAAAATGATAAGAGTAAATGACCGCGTTGGTAGGGTAATAAAAATAAAGTGTTTTCCAAAAGCAGATACGCAGAAATATTTGTCTGTTTGCTCACCTGGTAATAGGACAGATTTTGATTTTAATTTTGTTTGTGTTTATGGCTTTGTCATACAATGACATAGATATAAGGCACATACATTTTTCATGTTTTTCTATTGATGTGCAGAATCTAAACTTATATAAGCCTAGCAGAATTGGTTCACAGAAGTAAAATGGATGTTTGAGACTACTGTTAGTAAATATATGAAAATACATATTTTTGCTGCCTTTCACAGCACTTTACATGCTACAAAATGGCCGACATGCTGTTTCGTCTGTTGATGTTTTTCATATAATGATCTTAGTCTTGTTATTGGACATATGTTCAACACCTCAAAATGTATTTTCTGACTTTTATGCACAGTAGTGATGAATATTTTGTGATTAGTTGGCATATGATTTCATGCATATAACTCCTGAAGGTCACAGTCCTTGACCTTTGACCCTAAATGGTAGCTCTTAGAAGTGTGCAAAGGATATATCTTTGTATCAGTGAATTTGGTTTTTGCAAAGTGAGGTATCTTCGGAAAGGTCATTGTCTGGTCTCACAGGTCAACTATTCAAATTTTATGAGAGGTGAACAAACATGACCTTTGACCCCTAAATACACATTTCTTGTAACCTTTTTTCTCTTTATTCTGTTACCCTTGGATCAATTTTAAGAAGTGTGGCATTATTGGACTCAACATGAAGTACTATTTTTTCCTTGTTCAAATTTTTGTAGAGGTCGTAATATTTGACCTTTGACCTCTATTTGTAGTCATTGTAGGTGTTTTAAGGTGTTTGTTCCATTATGGTGAGACCATTGTTTACAAGTGTTGCAGTGGTTGAGTTGTAATAAGTACTTAAATTTTTGTTCATTAAATTGGTGGGAGGGGGGTCATGTAATTTGACCTTTGACCTCTATTTACACTGTTCTAAGTGTTTCATGGTCATTAATCCATTACTGTTAGATCATTTATTACAAGTGAGGCATTATTGGAATTGTAATTATGTGTATCTACATCCTCCTTAGTTACTGTGTTGGAGGAGGTTATGCTTTTTGACCTTTGACCTCTAATTATACTTGTTTAGGTGTATCAAGGTCGTTATTGCACTACCCTTGGATCATTAGTTACTAGTGTTGCATTATTGTAATTGTCTTGATAAATACTTGCATTTTCATTGGTTTAATTGGTGTCGGGGGATCATGTCTGTTGACCTTTGACCTCTAATTACAATTTAAGTCTTTAAATGTCATTAATACATTACGGCTGGATCCTTCCTGCCCCTATGACCCCCCTACACCTCTACTTACTTCTGCAATCATTGGTCTCTCCGGTGTATGTTTGGTTCTGCTTTGAAGCCCCCCCTGTGCTTGAGCTAACCCCCAAAGCTTGGCACCTGCAACCTATCTACTTATCTGCAAGCAGTGTGGCTCTAGGCACTCCCAGTCTCCATGGGAAAGCATTGGGCCAACCTCAGACTTTGACCTCTGCACCCGCCGGCAGTTCGGGCTGGACTGTTCCCATGAGGCACAGGGTCAAGACTGATTTGCATATGGCCAGGTCTAAACCGGGGTGGCATGGTGAACAAAATAATGATGGATTTAACCCAGATCTCTTGACTGGGGGTGAATGTTTTGATTTGTTCTGCATTCCGTCCATCAATTGCGTGTCTTTTGCTTTCCCAGCTGCCCCTGTGCCACTGGTGGTGCAGTTTTGGTACTCTCTTTACCCTAGCTGACCTTTGGTCCCGAAGACTGAAACTGCAAATGTGGTACTTACATGTTTTACTGCTATATTGTTTTCACCATAGGATATTGAACTGTTCTGAAAATATTCTGGCAAGTGAAAAGTATTTTTATTTATAAACGTACTTACCTTATTGTGAAGATCTTAGTCTTAAAATACAAACAAAGTATATTTTCTAAAATTGTTGTGGATCTCCTTTTTGACTCATAGGTCCTTTATTGATCACGGTTGTGCAATCCATGTTTTACAGTCCTCTGTGTTAGGCCTAATGCTGCTTGCTAACACTACCACTAATAGAGCAGTTTGGGTTCAACGTTGAGCCCTGTACACTTGGAGACCCCTTGGACTCTCTGCATGGTATTATCACCTAGTGGCAATATCACATACGGAGCCAGCTTCCTACATTTTTTCACATAATTCACTTTGAAAACTCCTTTCACTTTGCAGTCAGAGAAAGAAATGTAAACACCAATTCTGCAGCAATTTGTCAGAAGAGATAGCCAGACATTTGACCTCTGTCTTTGAAGCACTTGCAAATGTGACAAGTTAACCACAAAACTTAAAGGCATCTTTATTTTTTCTAGGACTTTCCCAACTTTCCAAAATGACACAAAGTATGATTGAGGATGACACCTTTTCATTGGGCCATTCACTTATGCCTACAATCAAACACCAATGTGCGCAGACACCCATAGATCCCACTGCTTTAGACATACCTACAAGTTGAATATTCTTGACAAATGAATTGCTTGATTTATCCCTACAGAGATCCCTTTCTTTGCAATACTGTTAAATGCCCAGGTTTTAGACAGGTTATTCACCTCCCCTCTAATTTGCTTAATATCATCCAATATAGCAGTCGGGTATGCAACTCCCTCCAGGTGTCAAAAAGCAACCACGCCAGGTAACATGTCACAATTCCCACAATAAACGTCCATAGACAAATTGAACATCACCCTGGACCGATTGGTAAAGTAGTTTGCTTCAGGTACATAAGAGTTCACAGGTGGCCTTTTCACCCGAGACAGCCTTCAGAGGCTGAGAGAGGAAAAGTCTTGCTCTGTGAAGGTAGGGCAATGCAGTTGTACAACACAATCCCTATGTCAATTCAATGCCACTGGTAGCAGAGTTGAAAACATTGTCAGCCATATCCAGATAAGAATCAAGCAAAGGCGGGGGGCGGAGCTAGCCTTGGAGCGCAATGGCCGTCTGTTAAGCGAGCTCCTCGCGCAAGCCCAAATATCCTTCAAACCGATCCTTTCAACGCTATCTGCATGAGACTGCACCCTAGGTGAAAGCTGAGGAGACGGAGCCCGCAGAGAAGTGACGCCCGTCACCGAAAACGGTGGTCGTGGCCTGCAACAAAGACCTAATAACTGCGCCTCTCCAATAGAAAGCGACAGCGGAGCCGTGAGACGAGGTGAAAGGACGCGCTGGGAGACAGTAAGCCCCGCTGAAGCCACGATTCCGGGGCCGAGACCGCCTGGCACATTGGTGGAATTTGCACGTGAAGACTGGCGCTGTACACAGTGCTCAGGGAGAGCGGCGGAAGATTTATTGGGGCCCCATGCGTGCTGGAGAACTGCTAGAGGCGCGGTAAGCGGACTTAACGTTAAAGACCGGGGGCACAATCTAACCTACCACTGCACAGCACTGACGGCTGAAGGACACCGGGGAGTGTATAAGCGGCTGCCCGTGCGTGAATGGAGGTAAGAGACACAGGGAGGAGCGACCTCGCTAGAAGGCCACACTGAGTCAATGAAAAGAAGGGCACAGGTCTGATTCAACTGTAAGCTGGGATTACTTGCTGTGGCGGCCTCGGGGCCAGGTCAACAGGGACACTGACTGCCTGAATGTGCCTGCAGATAATTATGTGAATGAATACCCTTTGGGCGTGATCTACGGTGGAGGCACGGAGGAACACAGTGCCTGAGGTCGGCTGGACTCGGAGGGGGGGGGGGGGGAGCCCTGGACCGTCCCCTCCCCACTCAGCTGAGCTACTAACCACGTGTCAGCATTTCTCTTTCCAACAAGAGTCAACTGACTGATAGAACACAAGGGTGGTACAAGTAAGAGGCTGAGTCCGTGCAAATATAACTGGGGGCAGACTAACGTTAGTGTGGGGCCAAGAGACAGAGGCGGAAGGCTACACCAGCAAGACACACCTCGACAATTTGAGATATTGGTCAGTAAAGCAAGGCCCAGAGAAACCCTGTAAAACCCCCCATGTGAATTGGCACTTCCATCTGCCTACCGGAACCCGCAGTGCTGTCACGGCATAGTGATTAGAACTACACACACGCACTGGACCTGAGCGTCATAAAACGCAGAGCTCATCGACTCACTACAGACTGGATGGAGAGTCCTAACTTAAATCACCTCCCACCTGGGGTCGCAGCTACCAATATCCCTGTGGGTAAGGTTAACCACATATCGTAAAATGGGTAAAACAGATCGCACCCAGCCCAAATTCACCTTTGATCACACGAAGAAACATCAGGACCAAAGTGCTGCTGAGCAGACAACGCCACAATCAACAATGGGAGCAACAGGCGGGGTGACGAACGATGACATCCAAACCATGTTCACCACAATTCAAACAGCACTGTCGAACATAGATGGGAAGATTGACTCCTTGACGCATAGAGTAGACAGGATGTCAGAGCGTATGGATAAACACACGGAAAGACTGGACGAGGCAAACCGGAGAATATCTGAAGCCGAAGACTGACAGGTGCAGATGGAAGCGAAACAGTCGAAGATGGAGAAGCAACTGGCGGTCATAACGGCAAAGTCGGAAGACTTGGAGGCCCGGTCCCGAAGGAGTAACCTCCGCTTAATGGGAGTTTCAGAGCCGATAAATACAGGCCAAATGGAACACTATGTAGAGCAGCTGCTCATATTCCTACTGGGTCGGGAGACGTTCTGAGGTATTTATTGTGGAGAGAGCCCACAGATCGCTGGGACCCAAACCTCCTCTTGGCTCCAGAACAACGCAAATCATCGTCAAGATATTAAATTACAGAGACAAGAGTTATCTTACGAAGGCATGGATATCTCCATCTATCCAGATTTCACGTCATCGCTACAGGAAGCGCAAAAAAAAATCTCCACAGCAAAACAGAAATTTAGAGAATTGAATATTCCGTACGCCATGCTAAATCCGGCCAGACTAAAGCTCATAGTGGATGGTAAAACTCAGATCTTTGCTGAACCATCGGAGGTGGTGAAGTTCGCGCAGCAGAGGGGTAAGCTGGGACCAAGAAGAAGATCACTGAGAGGAGACCATGGGGACCAGTCTGCTACATCAGATGTGGAGTGATCACGATCTAATGAACACAAGTGGGCTGCAACGGCGAATTGCCTGAATGTGGGGCGGACTCATCCCATGGGGCAAGGACTGAACGTTGCTAACACATAGATGGCCCACGGACTGATGGATCAGATAAGTTAATTGTAAACAGTTATACCTTTGCTCTTTAAGCTGTCATGTTTATCACTGTTTGGAGTCGGGCAGAATTCACTGACATTCGCTGGAGGGTGCTCTCTCGCAAAACTGCTTAGAACTACAGTACAGTGTTGGAATTTATAGTATGTGTCTCAGGGCGGAACCCATGTGGCCTAGTCACAAGAAACGGGTGGGCAACTCTGACCCCTACGTGTGCACCACACCAATTGTTAGGTTGTTTTCTCTTTTTTGTTTATCTCTACGGAGATGTTAAATGTTACTATTGAGTATGGCTCCACTAGGGAAAGGGAGGTGGAGTGGGTGGGGGGGGGGAAGCAAAAAAATCCAGATGGTGGCACTATAACAGAGGGACTCGTGAGGGACAATTTCATACACCATAGACACTCGCACCAGGCTGATGGCGGAATACCGGCAGATGGCTGACGCTTTGCAGCAGCACAGACCACTGACGCTCTTAACCTGGAATGTTAGAGGACTGCATGACCCACGGAAAATTCGTAAGGTACTAGCATACCTGGACAGGCATAAAATAGATGTTGCCCGTTTACAGGAGACACATCTGACAGAGTTAATAGAGACACGAATAGGGGCCAGATGGGCTACATATAGGTTGGCGTCGTCCTACTCCTCCTACGCGAGAGTGGTACTTATATGGATCAAATGTAATACACCCTTCACACTCATTAAATCTATAAAAGACGACCAAGGGCGATATGTTCTAGTACAAGGCTGCTTTGGGGGCACAGTGTTAACAATTGTAAATGTATATGCCCGAATACTGCTTTTTACGCACACATCTGGATGCAATTACGCAACCTCCATACCGGAGCTATTCTCTGGGTGGGGACTTTAATACATGCCTAGACCCCACACTGGACAGGTCAACTGGGATAGATAGATATGGTAAACAATTGGCAAAAGTCCTAAGAGACGGGATAGGTGATTGGGACATGGTGGATATATGGAGAGTCAGAAATCCAGACCGTAAAGAAGAGACGTGCTTCTCCTCAACATCTCACATGGTCCAGGATTGATTGGCTGATATCCCGAGATGCATGTACGTGGACAACGGCAATTACACACGCACCTAAAACGCTTTCGGACCATGCCCCAGTCATCCTCATACTGCAAATCCCAACACACACTCCAAGACAATTCACGTGGAGGTTGAGGCCAACGGCATTACAAGACCAGTTATTCAAGGAAGAGCTACGGCACGCAATAATAGATTTGTTTTAAAATAACGCAGGCTCAGTACAGAGCACTAGAACACTGTGGGAAGCATTTAAAGTTACCATACGGGCCCACTGCATTGGGAAACACGCAGGAATATTGAAGGATATACATGGACAATTAGATAGGACGGAAGCTGAAATTGTCAGACTGGAACGAGAATTTGAAAACACACGATACAACATTATTGGTCCATATTAGATTATCGATACAGATCGACACATAATGCACTTGCAGAGGATGAGATTAAACACGTTTCGCGCAAGTACATCACCAGAAACTATGGGGAAGGGGGGGAGACCTGGCAGAGCGCTGCCTTTCAAAATCAGAACCGCCCACACCTCTGCATACATTACACAGATTCAGGACGCACAGCATCAAACAGTCTACGACACCCCAACCATATTAGATTGCTTCACTAATTTTTATACCAATCTGTATACTGCCCAGAGCAAGTCTTCCACGGCAGAAATTCGGGATTATCTCGATGACGTGGCGCTGGCTTGGCTATCAGACGCCCACCAAGAATACCTTTGCCATCATATCACCCGCGATGAAATAATAGATGCCATCAATTCACTGCCCAACAATAAAGCGCCGGGACTGGATGGTCTTCCGGGTGATTTTTATAAAGAATATTGTGACCTTCTGATTCCACATTTTGCTGAAATGCTTGAAGAGGCTTATGAGGAGGGCACACTTCCGTCCTCCTTAAATGAGGCGCTCCTGATACCACTCCCGAAGCCGGGCAAGGACCCCAATGAGTGCGAATCATATAGACCCTTACCCCTGATAAACATAGACGCTAAGATATTAGCAAAAATAATAGCGAACAGAATACAACCTCTCCTCTGTAATCTGGTGCTGCCTGACCAGGCAGGCTTTATGCCAACACGGTCAACCACCCACAACATTCGTACCATTTTTGCACTATACCATCAATTAGACCCAAACACGCCAGCTCTGTTATCCGCCGCCAAGGCATTCGACTCAATAGAATGGGATTTTAAGTTCACCACCCTCCGCACGATGGGATTTCCAGAACCATTTCTAAAATGGATATCGCTATTGTACTCGGTTCCCAAGGCTTGGGTAAGAATAAATGGCTCCACATCCAACCGCATAGAGATAAAACGCGGCACCAGACAAGGCTGCCCACTATCCCCAATGCTCTTTGCACTAATACTAGAACCACTGGCATGCAAGATTAGACAGAAACACTTGGAATCGGCCCTGCAGTTCGGTCTCCGCCCCATTGGCATTGCGTTGTATGCGGACGATATGGTCCTCTACACTACACACCCAGATAGACACCTAAACTTGCTCATTAGGGAATATGTTAAATACAAGAGAAATGCGGGCCTTCGCATTAACTGGAACAAATCAGTGGTGATACCCTTAACGGCGGAAACAGGGAAACCCCAAATGGAATATCCTCTAAAATGGTGGACAGACCCAGTTAAATACTCATGGGTCTGGATCCGTCGGGACCCAGAACTGGTTATTAGAGAGAATTATGGGAAAGCACTGGTGAGATTAGAAGATAAAGTAGATAAATGGAGAAAAATGTCACTCTCAATGGCGAACAGGATAGTCTTACAGAAAATGATTGTATTACCACGGTTTCTGTAGCTGTTCTGGAACGTACCAATCTGGTTAAATGCAGCCTTTTTTGGGAGACTGCGTTCCAGTATGCAAAGGCTGACATGGGCAGGCAAACGGGCCAGAACGAGCTGGAAGGTCTTGACCCAACCATACCATTTAGGAGGCTTTGAGGCACCGGATTTCCATCTATACTACCTATGTGCACAAGTACAACATGCCCACTATACAGGAGACACAACAAGAGCGAGGTTGCCTTGAACCAACTGTACAAAGTAGTTCTGTGGCTCTGCTGGCAGCAAACGCACCTCAGTGAGGGCATTAGCTTTAGGCAAGCTGCAAAGCATGTACCTGCAAAGCATGTACCTACAAGCTGTCCCTAGGCTAAACATGTCTAGTTGACGGTTGTTGAAGTTCAGGTCCACCTAGAAGGGGAAAAAGAGAGAGAGTGTGCCTACAACCTGTCCCTGTTCTAAACATTCATGGCAGAGCCAGGAGACACAAAACAGGAGCTAGGTTGCCTTGAACCAACTGTACAAAGTGGTGCTGTGGATCTGCTGGCAATAAACGCACCTCAGTGAGGGCATTAGCTCAAGGCAAGCTGCAAAGCATGTACCTACAAGCTGTCCCTAGGCTAAACATGTCTAGTTGACGGTTGTCGAAGTTCTGGTCCACCTAGAAGGGGAAAGAGAGAGTGTGCCTACAACCTGTCCCTGTTCTAAACATTCATGGCAGAGCCAGGAGACACAAAACAGGAGCTAGGTTGCCTTGAACCAACTGTACAAAGTGGTGCTGTGGATCTGCTGGCAATAAACGCACCTCAGTGAGGGCATTAGCTCAAGGCAAGCTGCAAAGCATGTACCTACAAGCTGTCCCTAGGCTAAACATGTCTAGTTGATGGTTGTCGAAGTTCTGGTCCACCTAGAAGGGGAAAAAGAGAGAGAGAGTGCCTACCTCCTGTCCCGGTTCTAAACATTCATGGCAGAGCAAGGAGATGCAAAACGAGAGGCAGGTTGCCTTGAACCAACTGTACAAAGTGGTGCTGTGGCTCTGCTGGCAGCAAAAACACCTCAGTGAGGGCATTAGCTCAAGGCAAGCTGCCATAAACCTGCAAGCTGTCCTTAAGCTAAACGTGTAGTTAACTATTGTTGAAGTTCCTGGTCCACCTAGGAGGGAAAAAAAGAGTAGGTCTATAACCTGACCCTATGCTCCTCTTGTGGAAAGAGTAAAAACTTGATCCGGATTCCTAGAGCGTATACCAAGATGCTTCCCAGGAGGTCTACAGATTTGGTATACCTTCTAGTCACCGACTTACCTGAATGATGTTTCTTTGGCAACATCCAACAGTCTTTCCAGCGTGACGTGATTGTTCATCTTTTTCACCTTCATCACAGACACCATCAAAGTGTTCTCATGAGTACGGTTTCCACCATGTGAATAAAAAACATATTTTAATGATTAAATACTACTAGTCACACATCCCCAAATTGCACCCATCCATTTATTTGATACTCGCCCTCTTACTATGCAGAGTTGGATTGTAAGTAGCATTTTCAGAGGCAGCGCATTCCATCAGAAACTCTCATGCAGAACATGGTTGGTATTAGTTAAACCATGTAGTGCTAAACCAAGGGCAATCAAATCATTTCCAAAAAGACATTGGTCACCCTCTCACCCCCACATCAAACGTGACTGACTTTCCACTGGTTTATATCCACCCACTTGTCAGTCAACACAGTATGCTTCTCTGTATCCATTTCTGATAAGTTAGACTGCTATTTATTATGCAGAGTAGAGCAGTTCTATTTACTCTGCACTGTCCGCAAGGTCATGCAAGGCTAAGCTCATTGTTTATCCAAGCTGAGACCAAAAGATAGTCACAGAACAGGACCCTTCCTTCCAGACTAACAACCCATCTGACAATCTCCCTAACAGCAAGATACCAAGAGACCAATGCTTGCTTCGGGTTCATCAAACAAGCCATGTAGCAAGAGGCACAAAGTCAGATGCCTATGCAGGATATCAGAAATCCATGTTATGTTATGCTATGTTATTCTGGAAGGGTATCCCTGTGCTGAAGAAGGAAATATTTTGGCCAGAGTAGGGGCTAGGTGAAGAGTCAGGTCTTCAGTTTCTTGTGGAATTCAAGAACTCAAGAGGTGGCTCTGATGTGCAGGGCCAGATCATTCCAAGCTTTAGAAGGGAGTTAGAAGGCATGACTACCAGATCTGCTTCTGTATATGCAGGTGTGTGCGCGAGTAGGAGTGTGGCTGGGTGGAACATTCTGAGAAGTGTGTGAGAACTTGTGGTTGTTGAGGTATGTGGCGCTGTACCTCTATTAGGCACCTACGAGTGTAAGAACTAACTGAAATAAAAGACGACATCTGGCGCATTACTTTGGAACACTATCTAAAAATAATGTGTGAAGGAATCAAAAGATGTGGGGTGGGGCATCCCTTGGTGATGCCTGGCACTGCGCCAGAGGTACCGGCCTTCAATTGAATGTCTAATGCTATGGAACCGGTAACTAGTTGGTGCATGCAAAGGCTATACACTTTCACTCAAGTAGCAAGGAAGAACAGTGCAATATTTGCCTTGTAGTACAGGAGGCAGGGTGTGCGTGTGACCCGAGCTAAATCCATGATTTGCAGAGGTCACGTGAAGCACTATCTCTGGGGCTTACACCACATTGTAAGGAGGACTTCAGCAACCAATAGCTGTGTAAAGCTAAAGAGCCTATACTTCCCAGCCCCAACCGGTGCACATGGCTTGTGCTGCTGCCTATGAACGTAAGCTGCCAACAGTTTGAAAAGGCTGAGATGGGCAGGAACATACATGTTTGTGACAGATCACCCTATCCATGATACTGTAAATAATACCTGCAGTTTATAAATGGCTAACAGACAAACCAGGGGGCAGCACCGTCCCAATGAACAAATGCCAAATGGTCAAATGACACAGCAAAGCACTGGGACAAAGACAATAACAATCTAGAGGGGAAAGGGAACCCAAATCTGATTGAATTTATGCTGAAATCTGACCCACTCACCTATCATTTTTCTGAAAGCAATATAATAACCGGTATAAAACAAACCAGGGGTTACAAGATGGCACATTTTAAAACCAACCAGCAGACAAATATTAATGCAAAATGTTTTAGGGATGTATACTAATGCACAATGTTTTAGGACTCCAAACACTGCAAACAGAACAGTCACACAAAATCAGACTACTTCCAAAGCATCACTCAAAAAATAAAGCCCAAACACAGGCAATATCCTCATATGTTTCCATATTTTTTCTGGAACCTCACTAATGTGATTAAAAGAAAAGGAAAAGTGTCCTGTACCCAAGAAAAAAACATGACCAACAAACTCTTCAAACAAAACTTTTTACAATTGCAGTTCCTCACCAAAGAAAACCTAGGACCTCCAGACATAAAACAGGGCTGACTAGCATCCAGTCATGCAAGGGCAAGTGAATACCGTATGTTGAAAGAAAACCAAGTCCTTGTTAAGGACTGAGGCTGGTATGCCAAAAAAAACGACTATGTAGATTTAATTTCTTGCACTTTGTCGATGCGCTTACCTCTCTGCCAACTTACCCAACACAACCAAACATCCACAAAACATTGCCAAACATTCAATTTGCACCAGCTTACAACATTCAAGATACTCTTCCAAATCCCCCAAACACCTACAATCACCCCCACCAGCCATGTAAAAACATTCACACCACACACCCTAAACAGCTAAATAGCAGCCCAATGGCTGTGAAGACACTACGATACACCCAGAGACACCCACCCTTGATGGGGCGAGGCACAAGATCACAAAAACTCACCTGAGTGATAAAACCACCTACCTTTTCACCAGACTCTCCTTACACAACACAGCCTTGTAAATACATAGCTCCTTCCAACCCAACAAGGTCTGCAAATTTTAGTCGGTGAGTATGTTTCATTTTGAAAAAATGCTCGACTCCCACAATACATTTTCGAAACCTGGGGAAAGTGCAGGTCCAGCCTGACACTTTTCCTTCAAATAAAAACATAATACCGCAAAGTGTACCTTGAAAATATGCAGCAGGAGAATCCGGATGCCCATTTGTTTCACGCAAATTTTAAATATGAATTCAATCAATCAAGCTTTTGTTAAGCGCGACAACTCGCCAGCAAGGGTCTCAAGGTGCTGGGGGTGGAGGGGTGCAGGTTCCAGTCCATCAAGGAGGGGTATTGTCAATGAGCCAAGTTTGAGGTTTCTTACGAAGATGGGAAACAATGTTGTCTGTCTGAGGTGGAGTGGAAGAGCGTTCCAGGCTTTGGTCGAGTTGAAGGAGAAGGAGTGGCCTTCCGATCTGGTTTTTCTGGTGCGTGGGACCATGGCATAGGAGAGCTGGGCTGATCGTAGGGTCCTTTGGGGTACGTGGAATTTGAGTCAGCTGTTCAGGTATGCTGGTCTGGTGTCATGGAGGGCCTTGTGTGCGTGGGTGAGCATCTTGAAGGTGACTCTTGCCTCAGTGGGGAGCCAGTGGAGTGTGCGCAGGTGCTGGGAGATGTGGCAGTGTCTTGGCAGGTTGAGGACCAGTCTTGCGGCGGCATTCTGGATGTTCTGTAGCTTGCGGGTGAGGTTTTTGTTTATTCTGGCGTTGAGTGCGTTGCCGTAGTCGAGTCTGCTGGTGATCAGGGCGAGAGTGACGGTCTTTCTGTGTTCGAGGGGGATCCATTTGAAGGTCTTATATAGGAGGCGGAGGGTGTGGAAGCAGGAGGAAGAGACTGAGTTGATCTGGCTGTCCATTTTGAGCTCTGAGTCCAGGATGATTCCCAGGTTGCGTGCGTGGCCCATGGGGTTGGGCGGGTTTCCGAGGACGGGTGGCCACCATGTGTCGTTCCAGGCGTTGGGGTTTGGGCCCATGATGAGTACTTCTGTCTTGTCGGTGTATAGTTGTAGGCAGCTGTTTTTCATCCATTTTGCAATGGCTTCCATGCCTTCTCGAAAGTTGTGTCTGGCAGTGTTGGGTTCGTTGAATAGGGAGAAGATGAGTTGGGTGTTGTCTGCGTAGGACACTATGTTGTATCTTGAAGTGTAGATGTTCCATCATGTCTGTGGGCTCATCGGGGAGTGTGCTCAGGCGGAGGGTGGATTTGTGGATGATGGCGCTTCCTCCTCCCAGGCGGGTGAGGAGGTCCTTTCTGGAGATCTTGTATCCTTGGGGAATGGCGATTGTGATATCCAGTTCCGAGGTGGTGTTGCTCCAGGTTTCCTTGAAGAACGCGAAGTCCGGGGTGGTGCTGTTGAGGAGGTCCCAGATTTCGGTGGCGTGTTTGTGGAGGGATCAAACGTTGAGGAGGATGCATAGCATCGTCTTCGGTTCGGGTGTGTTCTTACGGTCGGGTTGTGCTGGGTTCGTATTCCTGGTGGTGCTGTAGGTTTGTCAGCAGAGGTGACAGCTGAAGGGTCCATGGGTGTCGGCTGGTGAAGCTAGCTTGCAGTTGTTGTGGCCTGGGTTGAGTTATGGAGTGCTGCTGGGTCGTATCGTTGGCGGGGCAGAGGTCCAGGGTTCCTGGCGCTGGTCACTGTCGGGTCACAAACGGGCGCAGACGGGATTGCCTTTGGCACAGCTGCGCAGTGGCTGCGATTAAGTAGGTGTCTGGGAGGGCTGGACAGCTGGGAGGTGGGAATGGGGAAGCGGACTGGTTGCGCTGGTTGTGCTGGGGGGAAGGGGCCGCAGGGGCAGCAGCGGCAGGGGAAAACAGGTGGGAATGAGGAGAGTGGGAGAAAGGTGAATAAGAGAAGACAAGCAGAGCACAGGAGAGTGCAG
The DNA here is from genome assembly GCF_964204655.1 of Triturus cristatus. Classification (NCBI taxonomy): domain Eukaryota; kingdom Metazoa; phylum Chordata; class Amphibia; order Caudata; family Salamandridae; genus Triturus; species Triturus cristatus. The sequence continues at coordinate 407,984,670 of NC_140591.1, forward strand.
AAAACAGAAAGGAAGCAGGAATATAGATTAGGCAAAGATGGTGAAAAGCGAGTGAAAAACAAGTGGAAAAATGGAGCGGAAAGCGGGAGAAAGGTGAAAAAGAAAAGACAGGCAGAGCACAGGAAAGTGCAGACAACAGAAAAGAAGCAGGAATATAGATTTGGCAAAGACGGTGAAAAACGAGTCACCAACTAGTATAACGAGTGGAAAACGTAGCGGAAAGGGGGAGACAGGGGTCCACTGGACCACCAGGGATGAGGCGCAGGTGAACCTGTGGGTGAGGAGGGCCTCGAACCCTCACACTGGAGAGGCTGGGGGAGGCCTCACTCAATGGTGGAGCTGCAAGGGTGGGAGAGCAATTTCACTGACAAGAGTCAGTGGTCTTGCTCGCCTGGCCCCGCAGCGGCCGCCATTAAGTAGGGGTCGGGAAGGGATGGACAGCTGGGAGGTGGGGAGGGGGATTGGTCGCGCTGGTTGTGCTGGGGGAAGGGCCGCGGGGGCAGCAGCAGCTGGGAAAACAGGCGAGAAAGGAGGAGAGTGGGAGAAAGGTGAAAAAGAGAAGACAAGAGCACAGGAGAGTGCAGAAAACAGAAAAGAAGCAGTAATATTGATTAGGCAAAGTTTATTAAAATATTGCATGCATCTATTTTTGTAGATGTGTAGGAAACCAAGCTTCTCAAGAGTAAACAGAGGTGGGTTGCTTTCGTTGTCTGCAGTTGGGCCTTGGTTTGTAAATACTAGTGTGTCTTTGAATGCATTCGGTGTCTATATCAAACTATAACATCTAACACATTAAAAAAAAAACACACACCTATGACCATAGCCATATGATAGGTAGTAGGTAATAGGAGCCAGGTGTCTGTAGCCACACTGGTCTCTGGTTATGTTTTGTACAAGCAGATTCCTTGGAGCTGCTAAATGATAACAGCTGGTGACATCAGGGAGATAGACACATGAAGTGCTCTATCAAAAACTGGCTGAGCATTGTGTGCCTTTATCATCCCTCAACTGGTATGACTGGGAACAAGACTGACAGTCTGGAGCATAGTTCATTGCTCCTGGTAACTACTCAGCCCACCTCCCTCACCAAAACCTTGTCCATCTTGTCACTGGGCCTGCTCCTTACATACCACCTGAATTTACAAAAAAAGTGCAGGTCTTTTTTTACAAAAGTAGTCTGAATCCTATCAACAAACATGGCCATAGTATTGAAAACACATGCATTCATCCTTCCATCATCCGACATAAAATAATTAAACTAGTTGCCTCCGCATGTGTTCAAGTTGCATATAGTTGAAGGTTGTAAAAACATACATGGCACAACTAGGAAAAGTGTGAAACCACAGCATTCAACCCAGAGCCTTTAGTTTGTAAAGCTGCTTGATAGGAAATACCAGTTAGAAAGCAGCAAATTGTATTTTCATTTCATGAGAGAGATCTTTACTCACATAAATCGTTCTTACAGATAAGCTTGTCAGGTAAGACAGGCCGAGATAATTGCACAACCACTAAAATTAAATCATAGCCAAGTATGTCTTCAGTTTGAAGAGGTCAGATTGCAAAAGCATGTTCTACTGAAATGTACCCATCAGTGCATGAAAAATTACTTGTGTCACATGCATGAGTCACGTCATCTTCATCCCTTCATATTTTATAATAAATTCACTGCACACTTTGATGCTCGAATTTTATCACAAATATTTTTAAAATATCAGCCTGATGATTCAAAGTAAGGAAAGTATGATGTGCCCTGCTCCATTCATGTTGCAACACCTTAGTACTCTATTTTATGATGCCCCATGAGCACATTGCTACCTCCACCCCTGCTGAAAATGTATTACACTTCAATACAACTTTGGGAATTACCTGCTCATGCTATTTTCATTGGGGCCGTCCTTACAAGGCCTGCTGCCACTGCTGGGAGACAAAAGAATGGAATGCTATGAGTGACTCTTTCACGCCAGAACATGAAGCAATTTAGACGAGGTAAACATATAAAATATCAAAAATTACATCCATTTGAGCATTGAGACACTAAAAAGTCACAGAACTAAAGTGGGCCAATAGCAGGCACCTAAAAACTGAGCTGAGCAGTCATACTGCATGTCTTCAAAGTCACATTCCAAAGTTTATATTTTTTTGCAAACAAACATTTATAAATGTGCGCCCCAACTTTTCAATGAGGAAAAAGTCACATCTGAAAATAGATGCTCTTGGCAGCGTCCAACAAGGAGGTAGATAGATATTAATTCATGGTTTACATAAGTACTTACACACGTTTTACATATTTAAATGCTTGACTCCACAGTTCTTAGAGCTATAGGCAGCTCAGAATAATTGAAGCATTAATGTAAATTATTTAGAGCAGACGTAGCAAGTCTTCACCCACACTGCCCCAGCATTCAGTAGAGTCAAAGACTGAGGCCCCAAAATGAAAAACACGGACCTCAGCTGTCACCTGTGCTCGAGTCTTGCTGCATGTAGTGCTGCATGTGGTGTGGGAGTCGGACTCACTGTGCAGGCGTCTCTTGTAATGGTGGCAGGCACAGAGTCACTAAAATGGGTTCAGTCGGCTGCTCCATGTGTGCAGCTGCCTGTTTCCCAATAGTTTCAACCATCGTGTTGAAAATTGAAACAGCGATGTGATTAAGCATTCACTAAAGACATGAATTTCCCTTTAGGACCGAGTTTCTTCCCTTATGTTGACTAATGTTTGGACTCCATTTTGTGTTGTCATGTCTCCACGTGTTCAGCACGAGAAGAGTCCTATCTTCGTGTCAGTTGCTCTCGTTATCTGCCTAGTAACAGTCTATAAATAGCTCCTTTGTCCGTCTGGCGCATGCCCAGACTTGACCACATCTGTTATCAGTTAGTCCTTGCTTGACCATGTTTTCGCGGGCTCAAGGAGTGTGTTAACTCCACCCATATATTGATTCTGTATCGAAAATGACCATAAAAGGTAATGAATGTTGCTTCATGTTGTATCCACCCACTTATGAGCCCCTCTGTTGTGTATAAAAGGGGACCGTGTACGCAAGTTCTTTGTGCTACTCTATGCAATACTGAAGTGTTGTATAGGTTGTAGGACCACCCTTAAGGGTTAATAAACTTTGTCTTTGTACTTTGCAGTTTCCGTGCCAACTTCCTTGTAGCTTCCATTACAGGAGAGCGAACCCTTGTATCCTGCGGGCCTAGCTGGGGCCTGTATTCATCAATTGGCGCCCGTCACGTGGGGCTCATCGGCGACTCGGATGCTCGAAGGACTGGTCGTGACGAAGGTGAGGAATTTGGCCGGGGATGTGATCACTGCCAGAGGCATGATTAGTCCTGGCATCCCGAGGTTTTCTTCCTTCCCTTCCGAACTGACCATCTGGGTGGCGCCGGTCCTCGACTGAGACCTCTTCTGTCGGTTTTGCCGTGACAGCCGTTTGGGCGAATTTTGGAGCTTGGCAGTTGGAATCTGGACACTCTTGATTGGTAAGAACCGTTGTACGGTACTTGCTCCGAGTTTTTGACGCCTGGGTTGGCCATTTGAGTTTGATTTGTGATGACCGGTCATATCTTGTATTGATTACTGTGAGAATATATGCGTTGCAACACATATAGGCAGGTAATGTGGAGATATTTCTCCGGAGCTGTGTAAATTTGAACGGCGCAAAGTTTAAGTGCCATTTTTTGATAATACTGCATATTTTGCATTATTTTTGAGCATGCCTGCTTTTAGCGCACTCCGTAAGTGGTGCTGCTGCTTTGGAAACCGGTGAAACCTCGAGGAATCTGCTCCGGCTCCCCCAGAGGGGACTCCTAATAGGGATATGTATGTGAAACATGGTCTTTCTTCTATAATGTACAGCACAGTATGGAGGAAATACACCAAAAAGGATCCCGAGTTGCGCTGGCCTTTGTATGGATCATTTGATATGCGTAAGATTGAGTATGTGGAACAGTGTATGTGTAAACGGCGTGCTCGTCAAGATATGTTTGAGTGTGTGCGGTTATGGGTGAAGGAAGTGCGTGAGCGAGAAAAGCGTGAGAAAGCGCTGTTTGATAAAGAGCAACGGAAGAATGATCATGTGCGAGCACAGGAAGCGAAGCGTCGCGGGGAGAGAGAACTGACGGAAAGACAAGAGAAAGAGCGTAGGTTGCAAGTCTCGGGTCAATATGCTGTTCGTCAGCCACTTTATCCTGTCCTTACTAATCTGGAAGATGATTTTTATTTATTAGATCGCTCTCCGCCCCCTTATGTTGGTGCATCTGCCCCGAGGTCACAGGATTCTGGATCGGCTTCAGATAAGGTACACGCGGTCCATGTTACCGGTTGACCGAATGGGTGAGCTTCGGAAAGTTTCTTTTCGTGCACTTAAGGGCAAATTATCCCTCACTGAATTGTTGGACTCTTGGGAAAAGTGGCAGGATAGAGAGAAGTTGTATTTTTTGGGACACTTTTCTGAGGAAGTGATTACTGTTTTTCGGAAATATTCAGATGTTTTTGAGCCGGATGATGTGGTATTAGATGCTAAAGCATTACGTAATGGTGTTTTTTCTCCCTCTAAGGCACCTGATGCGGCTCGACGGCTGTTTGCATTACGGGACGCGGCGAGTGACCTTAAAGAGAGCGCGCCTAAACGCAGAGGAGGAAAAGCAGTCGGATTCACGTATCGGCGATGACCACTCATCTACCGCTCACTCAGATAAGAGCGAACTAGTGCATGCTAAACCAATGCGAGAGGCGGCACCTTTGTATGTTCCTCCTAAAGGAGCGGGAACTAGTTCGGATATTACTTCCGCCGATGCTAAGGGATATTTTGTGTATAATTGGGTTTATACTCCCTGGCATCGGGCTGATGTTATGGCATTAAAGAATGCATTGCCTGACCCCCGCAAGAATCCAGCGGCCTTTTACGAAGAAGTCGAAGGGGCCTTGAATTCTTGTACTATGACCTTAGCAGATATAGATCTGTTCTTTGGGCTTATCTTACCACCGGATATGTGGCGATCTGTGTGGAAGGTAGATGATCAAGCCGTTTTTAAGGCTAAGTGGTCTGAGATTGAGGATGAGGATAGGGAGAGGAAACCCGCGCAAAAACAGCTTCAGGTTATCTTAGATCTCCCCGCTGCTATTTTGACCAAGTTGAAAACAATTATTCCCCCTAAAAAGATTGACTGGAATATGTTAGCCTCGTGTAAACAGAAGGTTGATGAATCAGTTGCAGATTTCTTTACGCGCTTTGAGGAGACATTTCATGATTTTAGTGGTCAGTCACTTACGGAGGATACGGGTCGACACCTTTTTGTTGATAAATATGTGGCAAATTTATTACCGGAAATAGCAGCTCGTTTAAAAGCGAGTGAAAGTTCTTGGTCCACCTCGTCTCCGACATCCCTCCTGACTATAGCTCAGTATTATGAGCATCAGGAACAAGAAGCGAAGGGGCAGGAGGAGAAGAAATCGAAAGATTTAAAAACAAAGGTGATGTTAGCGCAAGTGTATGGTCCGCCTCGTCGGGGTGTCGATAGAGGTAGGGGAGGATTCTATGGTCCCCCTTCGGGTCGGTCAGATGTTAATCGAAATCAATGTGCGTATTGTAAACAGTCGGGTCATTGGGCCAGAGATTGTCCGGCGTTGTATGCATCTCGCCAGGGACGTGCTCAGGGACCATCGAGAAGTAGAGGGGGTTTTTCGAATTTGAGGAAATTCTAATGATCGTGCTCGTTTTGACCCTAACGCGCAGCAACGAGATAGACCTAACGTATTTGATCGGCAACACCAGTATCAGATGTCTGGGACTGACCGCTCTGGGTACCATGATTCGCAGCATGCGTTGGATGGGGGTTGGAATCCGTTGAAGTGCCGGTTGATCAGAAGGGTCCTTATGTTTCAGCAAAGGTTTTGGGTTCTACTGATCGGTTCCTAGTTGATACAGGAGCCACCCGCAGTGCGCTGTCTAAACAATTGGTTCCGAGGGCTCCCCCATCTGGCTTAATAGTTACATCGGTAGGGTTTGATGGTACACTCTCTCGAAGCCCTCTTTCCCGACCCCTTGCATTCCATGTTGATCCCTTTTCTGCACCCTGTCCGTTTCTGCCTGCCCCGAATACACCTAACATTATGGGTCTTGATATGCTCAAGCACTTCAGGGCTACGATCCGCTGCTCCCCTGCTGGAGTGCGTGTGATCTTGAACGATAATCACCCTATGCCTGAACGCATGTGTGTGGTTGTAGAGGATACTGTCTTGGCTTCCCTCCCTCGTACCATGTGGGCTACTTCGGATACTGATGTGGGACAGATGGTGATTCCGCCTGTCCACATTAGTGTCCAGGAGGGTGCGGTGTTACCGCGCCTCCCTCAGTATCGTATTTCCCAGGAGGGGGAGGAGGCACTTATACTGATTGTGCAGGATTTGATTAAGGTGGGAGTAGTGGAAGAGTTCCCTACAATGTTTGCATCAGTCCCATCTTACCCATCTTGAAGAAAGATACGGATGCCAAAGTTTATCGGTTTATCATTGATTTAAGGGAAGTGAACAAGATCGTGATACCTCAGTATCCGGTGGTTTCTGATATCACGACGTTGCTTACTCTGGTCCCGCCAACGGCGACCACGTTTTCAGTTATTGATTTGAAAAATGCCTTCTTTTCAATCCCTATTCATCCTGATAGCCGATACCTTTTTGGTTTTACTTTGAATAATAGGTCTTATCGATTTTGTAGAGTTCCTCAGGGCTACACAGAAAGCCCTAGCATTTACAGTCAAGCATTGAAAAGGCAATTGGATTCCTTTGTTCTGCCCGAGGGTGTCGCCCTTATACAATATGTCGATGATATCTTGTTGGCGGCTGACACTCCTGAGCTGTGTGAGATGAGTACGTTATCCTTGCTTTCCTTTTTGGCATCTCACAATCACAAAGTGTCGAGGAAGAAATTGCAATTCTGTAGACCAAAGGTGACTTATTTGGGTCACCTTTTGTCTAAGGAGGGGCGTGCACTCACACCAGATCGTATTCAAGCAATTTTGGACACGCCAGTGCCTTCCACACAGAAGGACGTGCGTGCATTTTTGGGTCTTGTTTCTTTTTGTAGGCAATGGATATTAGGATTTTCACATCTAGCTAAACCATTGTTAGCCCTTTTGACAAAGGACACACCCATTCCTCTTCCCTGGTCAAATGAGTGTGAAGTTGCCTTTCAGAAATTGTGACAGGCTCTTTGTTCAGCACCAGTGTTAGGGACCCCTGATTATACGAAGCCCTTTTCACTGTATGTGCATGAGAAAGATGGATGTGCATTATCAGTTTTAGTGCAGATGCACGGCGACAAGCAGCGCCCTTGTGCATATTTTTCGGCTGTACTTGATCCGGTTGCCCGAGCATTGCCTGGTTGTTTTCGCTCGGTTGCGGCGACAGCTGTGTCAATACGTCAAAGTGAGGGAATTGTGTTATCTCACAAGCTGTTGGTATTAGTCCCCCATGCTGCTGATGCCCTGCTTAATCAGACAAAGACGCAGCATTTGACCAGTGCCCGTTTAACGGGATATGAGTTGACGCTTTTGGCTCCTCATATTACGTTAAAGAGGTGTGTAACGTTAAATCCGGCCACATTGTTGCCGTTCCCGGAAACTCAGTCTGAAGCACAAAAAGCACACGATTGTATTCTTGTGACTGAGGAACAGACAAAGGGTCGTATTTATCTCCAGGATACGCCCTTTTCAGATGTGGATGGAGAACTGTGGGTGGACGGATCATGCCTGAAGCTACCAGATGGTACGACTTCAGCAGCGTATGCAATTACCACACTGCGAACAATAGTGGAGACAGCACGCATAACGCAGAAATCAGCTCAAGCAGCGGAACTGATAGCATTAACACGAGCATGTGAGCTCAGTGCAGGATTGTGTGTGAATGTCTATACAGATAGTCGCTATGCCTTCGGAGTAGCGCATGACTGCGGCCTACTCTGGAAGGAGAGAGGGTTTCTAACGTCACATGGAGCACAGATAATGCATGGCGAGTTAGTTCACAACCTTTTGACTGCGTTAACATATCCAAAGAAGATTGCTATAATTAAATGCAGTGCCCATAAGAAAGTGGTTGATAAAGTTTAGAAGGGAATGCTTTGGCAGACCGGGTGGCACAAGAGACTGCGATGCAGCCTGGTGCTACTGCAATGTACGTTGTGAAGTCGCAGGTAGAAAGATGGCATGATGCAAGGAGAGAAGTGCTGGAAATACAGAGGACCGTTTCCGATAAGGAACGGGAACAATGGTCTAATGATGGAGAATTGGATGATGAAGGTTGTTGGAGAAATAAGCAGATGGATAGATGGAAGTTACCCACAGCTTTTGTACAACCTATGGTTCAGATGGCACATGGGCTAGCACATGTTGGAGCTTCCGCAATTGTAAAATTGCTTACTCAAGTCTGGGAGCATCCAGAGATTGCTAGCACGGCAAAGAGGGTAGTGCAGACCTGCATGATTTGCCTGAGGTATAACCCAGGAAAGGGTACCCGAACTCCAGCAGGAGGATTTGCGACACCTACTGCACCCTTTGAGGTTTTGCAGATGGATTACATCCAGCTTGAACGCTGTAACAACCTGAAGTATGTTCTAGTGGTGGTTTGTGCCTTCAGTAAATGGGTTGAGGCATACCCTACGAAAGACAATACTGCAATGACTACCGCCAAGATGCTATTGAAGGAGTTCTTCCCTCTATACGGGGTTTGCAGATTGTTGTGGAGTGATAACGGTCCTCACTTTATAGCGGACGTTATAAAGTATGTCCTGAAGGGTCTAGGCATCACCCAGAAGTTCCATGCAATATTTCACCCCCAGTCTGCAGGACTGGTTGATAAGTATAATGGTACGCTGAAGCTCAAGATCGCTAAGATCCAAGCTTCGACTTCTTTGACTTGGCCAGATGCTTTACCGCTGGCATTATTGTCAATTAGATCGATACCGCATTCTCGAACCGGTCTCACACCTTATGAGATAGTCTTTGGATGCCCAATGAATATTTGGGGTCCACCAAAACCTAAGTCTGTGTATGATGTACCTTGTGTAATGAATGATTATCTGGCGCAGTTAACGGATAATTTGGTTTCTATTCATCAACAGGTCCGAGAGGCGCTCCCTGATCGGTCCACAGATGAAGGTCATAATCTCCGACCTGGAGACTATGTTATGCTGAAGATTTTTGAAAGGACGAACAGCTTGGAGCCGAGATGGGTTGGTCCTGAGCAAGTCTTACTTGCAACGAGGACGGCTGTGCGGGTTTCCAATCGAAAGAACTGGATCCATTCCCTGCACTGTCGCAAAGTGCCGCCCGGATTGGTGGAGCCTGCTGTATTGACCGACCATCGAGAAATTCTGACTGCAGAGAAAGGCCATGCTGTGGAACCGAACGACACTGAGGAGCTCTTTCCGGACCAAGCGATTCCTGGAGGAAGATGATATCACCTCAGACCGAGGAAGTGACTGCTGTATCCAAAGTTGTCAGAACGGCCCTTAGGTTAGTGAAACGGAGATCCAATGTGGCAAGGGGGGGGGGGGGGGATCAGCCCTGCATTAGTGTAGCGACACCAGTCTTGGCCCGCTGGTGAAGAAATCAACCGCTGCCTAAGGGGAAGAGTTCTGACAACCTTTTAGTTTCAGGAAGGTATTGACTTTTCATTCTAAAATGGAGAAGAGGAAGATTCTTTGCGCAACAGGTTTTATTATTACAGTAGCTATTGTTGGGATAACCACATGGTTTGTTGAGGATGTGACTCCTGCCCGTGAGTTGCTTGTTTTGACCACCCCAGTGCCTGAGGAGCACTACTTTTATACCCTTCCGTATCAAGAATTGAAGCATCGTCAGTCTTATTTGAATAACACTTTCATCCAGATGTTGCATCATACCCATGTTGCTACAAATGCTACGAACTGTTGGATATGTGGTATGATGCCAGCTCATCAGAAGAAAGGAGGGACGCCATTTATACCTCTTCCTTTTTCTCATAATGGCTCCTGTAGAGCATGGTACACTTTGCTTTTTGCTACACGGAAACCTACAGTGGGACGATTACTCTTTAGACTTAATAGGGAATGTCACCAAGATAAAGATGGTTATCCACAAGCGAATGGGACAATATGGGAATGGGAAGAGTATCGACCAGACAATGAATCGATCCCCTACATTTTCACGAACACTAGAGACACTGTGGGGAGAGAACGATTTGTGATTCAAGTGGCACAAGCTCAAGCGTACCTGTGTGTTCAGAGTGTAGGTTATATTCCTGTTGGTGTTAGTGACTGTATCACTATCTTGAACATTGGCGGGTTGAATAATAGTACCTTCTTAGCATCCCATAATACATACTTAGTATGTGGGAATAAGGGTTATTATCGTTTGCCAGCCGGCTGGTCCGGAGTATGTTATGTAGCATTCTTATTTTTGGCACCTGCATCTTATCATAAAGATTTGAAGGTGTTGAATAATGTCACTGTAAATAGGTATAAACGTACTCTATCTATTGATGATGTTGACCAAACTGATACTAGCCTGCAGCAGTATATTGATTTTAATTTAGGATTGTTTTTCTTTGTCGGAGCTGCCCTGAATAGTAGGAAAGTTCGAAGATTAACAAGAGTTGTAGAGGCTGTGACAAATCAAACCGCTGCTGCTCTTGGGAATCTTACGGAAGAATTACAAATTTCTAGGATTGTTGCATTACAGAATCGTATGGTGTTAGATGTTATGTTAGCTGACCGAGGTGGAGCATGTAAAATTATCGGAAGTAGTAGTTGTGTGTTTATTCCTGACCACTCGCCATCTGTTTATAATGCTATCAACAAACTACATAAAATTGCAGCTGAAATCCATACAGAAAATGGCACTTGGACCTTTTCTGGATGGTTTTGGGCATTGATCACTGCATGGGGATGGAAGGTTTTAACTGGTCTCTGCATTATCGTAGCAATTCTGTTTTCTTGTTGCATTTGTATCCAATGTGGTCCTTTACTCTGTTCCCTATGTGTGTCATTCTGTATTCCTAATAAGAAAGCTATTGCCAATGTCACCTATCCGAAACATTTAACTAAAGAAATAGAAGAAATGATGAAAATTGACATATGATGATTATTCTAATAAACCGGATGTCTTCAGTAAATGCTGAAAGGGTCGTCTGTTGAAAATTGAAACAGCGATGTGATTAAGCATTCACTAAAGACATGAATTCCCCTTTAGGACAGAGTTTCTTCCCTTATGTTGACTAATGTTTGGACTCCATTTTGTGTTGTCATGTCTCCACGTGTTCAGCACGAGAAGAGTCCTATCTTCGTGTCAGTTGCTCTCGTTATCTGCCTAGTAACAGTCTATAAATAGCTCCTTTGTCCGTCTGGCGCATGCCCAGACTTGACCACATCTGTTATCAGTTAGTCCTTGCTTGACCAAGTTTTCGCGGGCTCAAGGTGTGTGTTAACTCCGCCCATATATTGATTCTGTATCGAAAAGGACCATAAAAGGTAATGAATGTTGCTTCATGTTGTATCCACCCACTTATGAGCCCCTCTGTTGTGTATAAAAGGGGACCGTGTACGCAAGTTTTGTGCTACTCTATGCAATACTGAAGAGTGTTGTATAGGTTGTAGGACCACCCTTAAGGGTTAATAAACTTTGTCTTTGTACTTTGCAGTTTCCGTGCCAACTTCCTTGTAGCTTCCATTACAGGAGAGCTAACCCTTGTATCCTCCGGGCCTAGCTGGGGCCTGTATTCATCAATCGAGCAGCAGCTTTCAGTGCTGAGTGTTCTAACAAAATAACACTCATAACTTAAATGGAAACCATAGTGCCTTTTTCTATGTATGGGAGGTTAGACTCAATTCAGCGGGGGTGACGCAGGCAGTCATGCTGAGACTGCAAGCCTAGTCAGCCGGCCTGTGCCTTTTGAAAGAACCGTGGCGCAGTGCTACTGGCATATGAAGGCAGCAGGTCAGTTGGAAAAACTTAGCAAAACTGATTGTAACAAAATATCACCGATTCATTGCGTAGGCAAGCCCCATGGTAATATACTGGTAAAGTCACACTTGGCTGTAGTTCACAAAATGAAAGTGTGATACGATGGTACATACTGTCGGGGTTGAACTCGCCTCATTAATAATACCACAAGCCTCATTATCAGTTACAAGAAACAGTGTCCAAACCCAACCGTCGGGACTTCTATTCCCAGAATACCTCAGTATTTTTCCAAGCAAATATTCAGCGTCACCGTTAGTATGCAGACACCAAAGATCGTGTAATGACTGACATCATGGACAGAACTCAGTACCTCAATGTCCTTTTGTCAAACTGTGATGTCCAATGAATCCCCCATTTACGCAAACACACCTTTCATTGCTAAATACTGACCCTGACACCCAGGGGTCTTCAAAAGTAAAATGAATGTATTGTATTGTTTGGAAAATAAACGACCCTACCTGCGCTGGTTTCTGTATGTCTGCACTTCAAACCCAAACTGAAGTCACGATTCAGTCAAGTCACGTGTGCACACTGGCTGCACTGTCTCTCGGGCTGACGGCAGAATAGAGCTCTGCGCCCTCTACGGGTGGAGAAGGACCTGTGCAGCTTTGAGCAGACTGGTTTCTGTTCTGTAAACATGATTTCGCCGCAACTTTTAAAAGACGAAATATCTGCATGTCGGACAAAATATGGAGGAATACACCTCTGAAGTAAGATGGATATGTTCCTGAGTGGAATTAGAGGTATTTTCGATTTTCAAGGGGCATTTTTAGGAAATAAACCCCTCCCAAATGAGTGTCAGCTGATGGGCCGATCAGATCGGCCTGAACAGTTTCACTTTTAACACAGGGCCGATTAGATCGGCCCGTGGCGCTGCTTTGGTTAAAGATCATCCCATGAAGGGACCATTAGTGCATCAAACATCATCCCATGAAGGGACCATTAGTGCATCAAACATCATCCCATGAAGGGACCATTAGTGCATCAAACATCCTCCCGTGAAGGGAACAGTGCATCAAACATCATCCTGTGAAGGGAACAGTGCATCAAACATCATCCTGTGAAGGGGCCAGTGCATCAGAGATCATCCCATGAAGGGGCCAGTGCATCAGAGTTCATCCCATGAAGGGGCCAGTGCATCAGAGTTCATCCCATGAAGGGGCCAGTGCATCAGAGTTCATCCCATGAAGGGGCCAGTGCATCAGAGTTCATCCCATGAAGGGACCAGTGCATCAGAGTTCATCCCATGAAGGGACCAGTGCATCAGAGATCATCCCATGAAGGGACCAGTGCATCAGAGATCATCCCATGAAGGGACCAGTGCATCAGAGATCATCCCATGAAGGGACCAGTGCATCAGAGATCATCCCATGAAGGGACCAGTGCATCAGAGATCATCCCATGAAGGGACCAGTGCATCAGAGATCATCCCATGAAGGGACCAGTGCATCAGAGATCATCCCATGAAGGGACCAGTGCATCAGAGATCATCCCATGAAGGGACCAGTGCATCACAGCACTTCGATTAGAGGTATGCAAGATCATCCCATGAAGGGACCAGTGCATCAAAGATCATCCCATGAAGGGACCAGTGCATCAAGATCATCCCATGAAGGGACCAGTGCATCAAGATCATCCCATGAAGGGACCAGTGCATCAAGATCATCCCATGAAGGGACCAGTGCATCAAGATCATCCCATGAAGGGACCAGTGCATCAAGATCATCCCATGAAGGGACAAGTGCATCAAGATCATCCCATGAAGGGACAAGTGCATCAGAGATCATCCCATGAAGGGACAAGTGCATCAGAGATCATCCCATGAAGGGACAAGTGCATCAGAGATCATCCCATGAAGTGACCAGTGCATCAGAGATCATCCCATGAAGTGACCAGGGCATCAAAGATCATCCCATGAAGGGACCAGGGCATCAAAGATCATCCCATGAAGGGACCAGTGCATCAAAGATCATCCCATGAAGGGACCAGTGCAGCAGAGATCATCCCGTGAAGGGACCAGTGCAGCAGAGATCATCCCGTGAAGGGACCAGTGCAGCAGAGATCATCCCGTGAAGGGACCAGTGCAGCAGAGATCATCCCGTGAAGGGACCAGTGCAGCAGAGATCATGCCGTGAAGGGACCAGTGCAGCAGAGATCATGCCGTGAAGGGACCAGTGCAGCAGAGATCATGCCGTGAAGGGACCAGTGCAGCAGAGTTCATCCCGTGAAGGGACCAGTGCAGCAGAGTTCATCCCATGAAGGGACCAGTGCATCACAGCACTCAGATTAGAGGTATGCAAGATAATCCCATGAAGGGACCAGTGCATCAGAGATCATCCCATGAAGGGACCAGTGCATCAGAGATCATCCCGTGAAGGGACCAGTGCATCAGAGATCATCCCGTGAAGGGACCAGTGCATCAGAGATCATCCCGTGAAGGGACCAGTGCATCAAAGATCATCCCGTGAAGGGACCAGTGCATCAAAGATCATCCCGTGAAGGGACCAGTGCATCAAAGATCATCCCGTGAAGGGACCAGTGCGTCAAAGATGTTCCCATAAGGGACCAGTGCGTCAAAGATGTTCCCATAAGGGACCAGTGCGTCAAAGATGTTCCCATAAGGGACCAGTGCGTCAAAGATGTTCCCATAAGGGACCAGTGCGTCAAAGATGTTCCCATAAGGGGCCAGTGCGTCAAAGATCATCCCGTGAAGGGACCAGTGCGTCAAAGATCATCCCGTGAAGGGACCAGTGCAGCAGAGATCATCCCGTGAAGGGACCGGTGCATCAAAGATCATCCCGTGAAGGGACCGGTGCATCAAAGATCATCCCGTGAAGGGGCCGGTGCATCAGATCATCCCATGAAGGGGCCAGTGCATCAGAGATCATCCCATGAAGGGGCCAGTGCATCAGAGATCATCCCATGAAGGGGCCAGTGCATCAGAGATCATCCCATGAAGGGGCCAGTGCATCAGAGATCATCCCATGAAGGGGCCAGTGCATCAGAGATCATCCCATGAAGGGGCCAGTGCATCAGAGATCATCCCATGAAGGGGCCAGTGCATCAGAGATCATCCCATGAAGGGACCAGTGGATCAAAGATCATCCCGTGAAGGGACCAGTGGATCAAAGATCATCCCATGAAGGGACCAGTGCATCGAGATCATCCCGTGAAGGGACCATTGCATCAGAGATCATCCCGTGAAGGGACCAGTGCATCAGAGATCATCCCGTGAAGGGACCAGTGCATCAGAGATCATCCCGTGAAGGGACCAGTGCATCAGAGATCATCCCGTGAAGGGACCAGTGCATCAGAGATCATCCCGTGAAGGGACCAGTGCATCAGAGATCATCCCGTGAAGGGACCAGTGCATCAGAGATCATCCCGTGAAGGGACAAGTGCATCAGAGATCATCCCGTGAAGGGACCAGTGCAAAGATGATCCCATGAAGGGACCAGTGCAAAGATGATCCCATGAAGGGACCAGTGCAAAGATGATCCCAAGAAGGGACCAGTGCATCAAAGATCATCCCATGAAGGGACCACTGCATGAAAGATCATCCCATGAAGGGACCAGTGGATCAAAGATCATCCCAAGAAGGGACCAGTGCATCAAAGATCATCCCATGAAGGGACCAGTGCATCAAGATCATCCCATGAAGGGACCAGTGCATCAAGATCATCCCATGAAGGGACCAGTGCATCAAGATCATCCCATGAAGGGACCAGTGCATCAAGATCATCCCATGAAGGGACCAGTGCATCAAGATCATCCCATGAAGGGACCAGTGCATCAAGATCATCCCATGAAGGGACCAGTGCATCAGAGATCATCCCATGAAGGGACCAGTGCATCAAGATCATCCCATGAAGGGACCAGTGCATCAAGATCATCCAATGGAGGGACCAGTGCATCACAGCACTCAGATTAGAGGTATGCAAGATCATCCCATGAAGGGAAAAGTGCAATAAAGATCATCCCATGAAGGGACCAGATCAGAGATCATCCCATGAAGGGACCAGTGCATCAGAGATCATCCCATGAAGGGACCAGTGCATCAGAGATCATCTCATGAAGGGACCAGTGCATCAGAGATCATCCCATGAATGGACCAGTGCATCAGAGATCATCCCGTGAGGGGGCCAGTGCATCAGAGATCATCCCGTGAGGGGGCCAGTGCATCAGAGATCATGCCGTGAAGGGACCATTAGTGCATCAGAGATCATGCCGTGAAGGGACCATTAGTGCATCAGAGATCATGCCGTGAAGGGACCATTAGTGCATCAGAGATCATGCCGTGAAGGGACCATTAGTGCATCAGAGATCATCCCATGAAGGGACCAGTGCATCAAAGATCATCCCATGAAGGGACCAGTGCATCAAAGATCATCCCATGAAGGGACCATTAGTGCATCAAAGATCATCCAATGAAGGGACCATTAGTGCATCAAAGATCATCCAATGAAGGGACCAGTGCATCAAAGATCATCCCATGAAGGGACCAGTGCATCAGAGATCATCCCATGAAGGGACCAGTGCATCAGAGATCATCCCATGAAGGGACCAGTGCATCAGAGATCATCCCATGAAGGGACCAGTGCCTCAGAGATCATCCCATGAAGGGACCAGTGCATCAGAGATCATCCCATGAAGGGACCAGTGCATCAGAGATCATCCCATGAAGGGACCAGTGCATCAGAGATCATCTCATGAAGGGACCAGTGCATCAGAGATCATCTCATGAAGGGACCAGTGCATCAGAGATCATCCCATGAAGGGACCAGTGCATCAAGATCATCCCATGAAGGGACCAGTGCATCACGGCACTCAGATTAGAGGTACGCAAGATCATCCCATGAAGGAACCAGTGCATCAGAGATCATCCCATGAAGGGACAAGTGCATCAGAGATCTTCCCATGAAGGGACAAGTGCATCACAGCACTCCGATTAGAGATATGCAAGATCATCCCATGAAGGGACCAGTGCAAAGATCATCCCATAAAGGGACCAGTGCATCACAGCACTCAGATTAGAGGTATGCAAGATCATCCTGGGAAGGGACCAGTGCATCAAAGATCAACCCATGAAGGGACCATTAGTGCATTAAAGATCAACCCATGAAGTGACCAGTGCATCAGAGATCATCCCATGAAGGGACCAGTGCATCAGAGATCATCCCATGAAGGGACCAGTGCATCAGAGATCATCCCATGAAGGAACCAGTGCAAAGATCATCCCATGAAGGGACCAGTGCATCAAAGATCATCCCATGAAGGGACCAGTGCATCAAAGATCAGATTACAGGTATGCAAGATCATCCCATGAAGGGACCAGAGCATCAAAGGATATCCCATGAAAGGACCAGTGCATCAAAGGATATCCCATGAAGGGACCAGTGCATTAAAGATCATCCCATGAAGGGACCAGCGCATCAAAGATCACCCCATGAAGGGACCAGCGCATCAGAGATCATCCCATGAAGGGACCAGCGCATCAGAGATCATCCCATGAAGGGACCAGCGCATCAGAGATCATCCCATGAAGGGACCAGCGCATCAGAGATCATCCCATGAAGGGACCAGCGCATCAGAGATCATCCCATGAAGGGGCCAGCGCAACAAAGATCATCCCATGAAGGGGCCAGTGCAACAAAGATCATCCCATGAAGGGGCCAGTGCATCAGAGACCATCCCATGAAGGGACCGGTGCATCAGAGACCATCCCATGAAGGGACCGGTGCATCAGAGACCATCCCGTGAAGGGACCGGTGCATCAGAGACCATCCCGTGAAGGGACCAGTGCATCAAAGATAATCCCGTGAAGGGACCAGTGCATCAAAGATAATCCCGTGAAGGGACCAGTGCATCAAAGATCCCATGAAGGGACCAGTGCATCAAAGATCATCCCATGAAGGGACCAGTGCAAAGTTCATCCCGTGAAGGAACCAGTGCATCACAGCACTTAGATTAGAGGTATGCAAGATCATTCCATGAAGGGACCAGTGCATCAGAGATCATCCCATGAAGGGACCAGTGCATCAGAGATCATCCCATGAAGGGACCGGTGCATCAAAGGATATCCCATGAAGGGACCGGTGCATCAGAGACCGTCCCGTGAAGGGACCGGTGCATCAGAGACCGTCCCGTGAAGGGACCGGTGCATCACGGCACTCAGATTAGAGGTACGCAAGATCATCCCATGAAGGGACCAGTGCATCAGAGATCATCCCATGAAGGGACAAGTGCATCAGAGATCTTCCCATGAAGGGACAAGTGCATCACAGCACTCAGATTAGAGGTATGCAAGATCATCCTGGGAAGGGACCAGTGCATCAAAGATCAACCCATGAAGGGACCATTAGTGCATTAAAGATCAACCCATGAAGTGACCAGTGCATCAGAGATCATCCCATGAAGGGACCAGTGCATCAGAGATCATCCCATGAAGGGACCAGTACATCAGAGATCCCATGAAGGAACCAGTGCATCAGAGATCCCATGAAGGGACCAGTGCATCCAAGATCATCCCATGAAGGGACCAGTGCATCACAGCACTCAGATTAGAGGTATGCAAGATCATCCCATGAAGGGACCAGTGCATCAAAGATCATCCCATGAAGGGACCAGTGCATCAAAGATCATCCCATGAAGGGACCAGTGCATCAAAGATCAGATTACAGGTATGCAAGATCATCCCATGAAGGGACCAGAGCATCAAAGGATATCCCATGAAAGGACCAGTGCATCAAAGGATATCCCATGAAGGGACCAGCGCATCAAAGATCATCCCATGAAGGGACCAGCGCATCAAAGATCATCCCATGAAGGGACCAGCGCATCAGAGATCATCCCATGAAGGGACCAGCGCATCAGAGATCATCCCATGAAGGGACCAGCGCATCAGAGATCATCCCATGAAGGGGCCAGTGCAACAAAGATCATCCCATGAAGGGGCCAGTGCAACAAAGATCATCCCATGAAGGGGCCAGTGCATCAGAGACCATCCCATGAAGGGACCGGTGCATCAGAGACCATCCCATGAAGGGACCGGTGCATCAGAGACCATCCCGTGGAGGGACCAGTGCATCAAAGATAATCCCGTGAAGGGACCAGTGCATCAAAGATAATCCCGTGAAGGGACCAGTGCATCAAAGATCATCCCATGAAGGGACCAGTGCAAAGTTCATCCCGTGAAGGAACCAGTGCATCACAGCACTTAGATTAGAGGTATGCAAGATCATTCCATGAAGGGACCAGTGCATCAGAGATCATCCCATGAAGGGACCAGTGCATCAGAGATCATCCCATGAAGGGACCAGTGCAAAGGATATCCCATGAAGGGACCAGTGCATCAAAGGATATCCCATGAAGGGACCAGTGCATCAAAGGATATCCCATGAAGGGACCGGTGCATCAGAGACCGTCCCGTGAAGGGACCGGTGCATCAGAGACCGTCCCGTGAAGGGAACGGTGCATCAGAGACCGTCCCGTGAAGGGAACGGTGCATCAGAGACCGTCCCGTGAAGGGAACGGTGCATCAGAGACCGTCCCGTGAAGGGAACGGTGCATCAGAGACCGTCCCGTGAAGGGAACGGTGCATCAGAGACCGTCCCGTGAAGGGAACGGTGCATCAGAGACCGTCCCGTGAAGGGAACGGTGCATCAGAGACCGTCCCGTGAAGGGAACGGTGCATCAGAGACCGTCCCGTGAAGGGAACGGTGCATCAGAGACCGTCCCGTGAAGGGAACGGTGCATCAGAGACCGTCCCGTGAAGGGAACGGTGCATCAGAGACCGTCCCGTGAAGGGAACGGTGCATCAGAGACCGTCCCGTGAAGGGAACGGTGCATCAGAGACCGTCCCGTGAAGGGAACGGTGCATCAGAGACCGTCCCGTGAAGGGACCGGTGCATCAGAGACCGTCCCGTGAAGGGACCGGTGCATCAGAGACCGTCCCGTGAAGGGACCGGTGCATCAGAGACCGTCCCGTGAAGGGACCGGTGCATCAGAGACCGTCCCGTGAAGGGACCGGTGCATCAGAGACCGTCCCGTGAAGGGACCGGTGCATCAGAGACCGTCCCGTGAAGGGACCGGTGCATCAGAGACCGTCCCGTGAAGGGACCGGTGCATCAGAAACCGTCCCGTGAAGGGACCGGTGCATCAGAAACCGTCCCGTGAAGGGACCGGTGCATCAGAAACCGTCCCGTGAAGGGACCGGTGCATCAGAAACCGTCCCGTGAAGGGACCGGTGCATCAGAAACCGTCCCGTGAAGGGACCGGTGCATCAGAGACCGTCCCGTGAAGGGACCGGTGCATCAGAGACCGTCCCGTGAAGGGACCGGTGCATCAGAGACCGTCCCGTGAAGGGACCGGTGCATCAGAGACCGTCCCGTGAAGGGACCGGTGCATCAGAGACCGTCCCGTGAAGGGACCGGTGCATCAGAGACCGTCCCGTGAAGGGACCGGTGCATCAGAGACCGTCCCATGAAGGGACCGGTGCATCAGAGACCGTCCCATGAAGGGACCGGTGCATCAGAGACCATCCCATGAAGGGACCGGTGCATCAGAGACCATCCCATGAAGGGACCGGTGCATCAGAGACCATCCCATGAAGGGACCGGTGCATCAGAGACCATCCCATGAAGGGACCGGTGCATCAGAGACCATCCCATGAAGGGACCGGTGCATCAGAGACCATCCCATGAAGGGACCGGTGCATCAGAGACCATCCCATGAAGGGACCGGTGCATCAGAGACCATCCCATGAAGGGACCGGTGCATCAGAGACCATCCCATGAAGGGACCGGTGCATCAGAGACCATCCCATGAAGGGACCGGTGCATCAGAGACCATCCCATGAAGGGACCGGTGCATCAGAGACCATCCCATGAAGGGACCGGTGCATCAGAGACCATCCCATGAAGGGACCGGTGCATCAGAGACCATCCCATGAAGGGACCGGTGCATCAGAGACCATCCCATGAAGGGACCGGTGCATCAGAGACCATCCCATGAAGGGACCGGTGCATCAGAGACCATCCCATGAAGGGACCGGTGCATCAGAGACCATCCCATGAAGGGACCGGTGCATCAGAGACCATCCCATGAAGGGACCGGTGCATCAGAGACCATCCCATTAAGGGACCGGTGCATCAGAGACCATCCCATTAAGGGACCGGTGCATCAGAGACCATCCCATGAAGGGACCGGTGCATCAGAGACCATCCCATGAAGGGACCAGTGCATCAAAGATCATCCCATGAAGGGACCAGTGCATCACAGCTCTCAGATTAGAGAGCTGTGCAAGATCATCCTGGGAAGGGACCAGTGCATCAAAGATCAACCCATGAAGGGACCATTAGTGCATCAAAGATCATCCAATGAAGGGACCATTAGTGCATCAAAGATCATCCAATGAAGGGACCATTAGTGCATCAAAGATCATCCAATGAAGGGACCATTCGTGCATCAAAGATCATCCAATGAAGGGACCATTCGTGCATCAAAGATCATCCAATGAAGGGACCATTCGTGCATCAAAGATCATCCCATGAAGGGACCAGTGCATCAAAGATCATCCCATGAAGGGACCAGTGCATCAAAGATCATCCCATGAAGGGACCAGTGCATCAAAGATCATCCCGTGAAGGGACCAGTGCATCAGAGATCATCCCATGAAGGGACCAGTGCATCAGAGATCATCCCATGAAGGGACCAGGGCATCAGAGATCCCATGAAGGGACCAGGGCATCAGAGATCCCATGAAGGGACCAGGGCATCAGAGATCCCATGAAGGGACCAGGGCATCAGAGATCCCATGAAGGGACCAGGGCATCAGAGATCCCATGAAGGGACCAGGGCATCAGAGATCCCATGAAGGGACCAGGGCATCAGAGATCCCATGAAGGGACCAGGGCATCAGAGATCCCATGAAGGGACCAGGGCATCAGAGATCCCATGAAGGGACCAGGGCATCAGAGATCCCATGAAGGGACCAGGGCATCAGAGATCCCATGAAGGGACCAGGGCATCAGATCATCCCATGAAGGGACCAGGGCATCAAAGATCATCCCAAGAAGGGGCCAGTGCATCAAAGATGATCCCATGAAGGGGCCAGTGCATCAAAGATGATCCCATGAAGGGGCCAGTGCATCAAAGATGATCCCATGAAGGGGCCAGTGCATCAGAGATGATCCCATGAAGGGACCAGTGCATCAGAGATGATCCCATGAAGGGACCAGTGCATCAGAGATCATCCCATGAAGGGACCAGTGCATCAAAGATCATCCCATGAAGGGACCAGTGCATCAAAGATCATCCCATGAAGGGACCAGTGCATCAAAGATCATCCCATGAAGGGACCAGTGCATCAAAGATCAGATTAGAGGTATGCAAGATCATCCCATGAAGGGACCAGAGCATCAAAGGATATCCCATGAAAGGACCAGTGCATCAAAGGATATCCCATGAAGGGACCAGTGCATTAAATATCATCCCATGAAGGGACCAGTGCATCAAAGATCAGATTAGAGGTATGCAAGATCATCCCGAGAAGGAACCAGTGCATCAAAGATCATCCCGTGAAGGGACCAGTGCATCAAAGATCATCCCGTGAAGGGACCAGTGCATCAAAGATCATCCCGTGAAGGGACCAGTGCATCAAAGATCATCCCGTGAAGGGACCAGTGCATCAAAGATCATCCCGTGAAGGGACCAGTGCATCAAAGATCATCCCGTGAAGGGACCAGTGCATCAAAGATCATCCCGTGAAGGGACCAGTGCATCAAAGATCATCCCGTGAAGGGACCAGTGCATCAAAGACCCCATGAAGGGACCAGTGCATCAAAGATCATCCCATGAAGGGACCAGTGCAAAGTTCATCCCGTGAAGGAACCAGTGCATCACAGCACTCAGATTAGAGGTATGCAAGTTCATCCCATGAAGGGACGAGTGCATCAAAGATCTACCCATGAAGCTACCAGTGCATCAGAGATCATCCCATGAAGGGACCAGGGCA
Organism: Triturus cristatus; assembly: GCF_964204655.1. Lineage (NCBI taxonomy): Eukaryota > Metazoa > Chordata > Amphibia > Caudata > Salamandridae > Triturus > Triturus cristatus. The sequence continues at coordinate 408,007,678 of NC_140591.1, forward strand.
TCAAAGATCAGATTAGAGGTATGCAAGATCATCCCGAGAAGGAACCAGTGCATCAAAGATCATCCCGTGAAGGGACCAGTGCATCAAAGATCATCCCGTGAAGGGACCAGGGCATCAGAGAACATCCCATGAAGGGACCAGGGCATCAGAGAACATCCCATGAAGGGACCAGGGCATCACAGCACTAAGATTAGAGGTATGCACGAACATCCCATGAAGGGACCAAGGCATCAAAGATCATCCCATGAAGGGACCAGAGCATCAAAGGATATCCCATGAAGGGACCAGTGCATTAAAGATGATCCCATGAAGGGACCAGTGCATTAAAGATCACCCCATGAAGGGACCAGCGCATCAGAGATCACCCCATGAAGGGACCAGTGCATCAGATCACCCCATGAAGGGACCAGTGCATCAGATCACCCCGTCAAGGGACCAGTGCATCAAAGATCATCCCGTCAAGGGACCAGTGCATCAAAGATCATCCCGTCAAGGGACCAGTGCATCAAAGATCATCCCGTCAAGGGACCAGTGCATCAAAGATCATCCCGTCAAGGGACCAGTGCATCAAAGATCATCCCGTCAAGGGACCAGTGCATCAAAGATCATCCCGTCAAGGGACCAGTGCATCAAAGATCATCCCGTCAAGGGACCAGTGCATCAAAGATCATCCCGTCAAGGGACCAGTGCATCAAAGATCATCCCGTCAAGGGACCAGTGCATCAAAGATCCCATGAAGGGACCGGTGCATCAGAGACCGTCCCATGAAGGGACCGGTGCATCAGAGACCGTCCCATGAAGGGACCGGTGCATCAGAGACCGTCCCATGAAGGGACCGGTGCATCAGAGACCGTCCCATGAAGGGACCGGTGCATCAGAGACCGTCCCATGAAGGGACCGGTGCATCAGAGACCGTCCCATGAAGGGACCGGTGCATCAGAGACCGTCCCATGAAGGGACCGGTGCATCAGAGACCGTCCCATGAAGGGACCGGTGCATCAGAGACCGTCCCATGAAGGGACCGGTGCATCAGAGACCGTCCCATGAAGGGACCGGTGCATCAGAGACCGTCCCATGAAGGGACCGGTGCATCAGAGACCGTCCCATGAAGGGACCGGTGCATCAGAGACCATCCCATGAAGGGACCGGTGCATCAGAGACCATCCCATGAAGGGACCGGTGCATCAGAGACCATCCCATGAAGGGACCAGTGCATTAAAGATCATCCCATGAAGGGACCAGTGCATCACAGCTCTCAGATTAGAGAGCTGTGCAAGATCATCCTGGGAAGGGACCAGTGCATCAAAGATCAACCCATGAAGGGACCATTAGTGCATCAAAGATCATCCAATGAAGGGACCATTAGTGCATCAAAGATCATCCAATGAAGGGACCATTCGTGCAAAGATCATCCAATGAAGGGACCATTAGTGCATCAAAGATCATCCCATGAAGGGACCAGTGCATCAAAGATCATCCCATGAAGGGACCAGTGCATCAAAGATCACCCCGTGAAGGAACCAGTGCATCAAAGATCATCCCGTGAAGGGACCAGTGCATTAGAGATCATCCCATGAAGGGACCAGGGCATCAGAGATCCCATGAAGGGACCAGGGCATCAGAGATCCCATGAAGGGACCAGGGCATCAGAGATCATCCCATGAAGGGACCAGGGCATCAGAGATCATCCCATGAAGGGACCAGGGCATCAGAGATCATCCCATGAAGGGACAAGAGCAACACCACTCAGATTAGAGGTATGCAAGATCATCCCATGAAGGGACCAGTGCATTAAAGATCATCCCATGAAGGGGGCAGTGCATCAAAGATGATCCCATGAAGGGGCCAGTGCATCAAAGATGATCCCATGAAGGGGCCAGTGCATCAAAGATGATCCCATGAAGGGGCCGGTGCATCAAAGATGATCCCATGAAGGGACCGGTGCATCAAAAGATATCCCATGAAGGGACCGGTGCATCAAAAGATGTCCCATGAAGGGACGGGTGCATCAGAGATCGTCCCATGAAGGGACCGGTGCATCAGAGATCGTCCCATGAAGGGACCGGTGCATCAGAGACCGTCCCATGAAGGGACCAGTCCATCAGAGACCGTCCCATGAAGGGACCAGTCCATCAGAGACCGTCCCATGAAGGGACCAGTCCATCAGAGACCGTCCCATGAAGGGACCAGTCCATCAGAGACCGTCCCATGAAGGGACCAGTCCATCAGAGACCGTCCCATGAAGGGACCAGTCCATCAGAGACCATCCCATGAAGGGACCGGTGCATCAGAGACCATCCCATGAAGGGACCGGTGCATCAGAGATCATCCCATGAAGGGACCAGTGCATCAGAGATCATCCCATGAAGGGACCAGTGCATCAGAGATCATCCCATGAAGGGACCAGTGCATCAGAGATCATCCCATGAAGGGACCAGTGCATCAGAGATCATCCCATGAAGGGACCAGTGCATCAGAGATCATCCCATGAAGGGACCAGTGCATCAGAGATCATCCCATGAAGGGACCAGTGCATCACAGCACTCAGATTAGAGGTATGCAAGATCACCCCATGAAGGAACCAGTGCATCAAAGATCATCCCATGAAGGAACCAGTGCATCAAAGATCATCCCATGAAGGGACCAGGGCATCAGAGATCCCATGAAGGGACCAGGGCATCAGAGATCCCATGAAGGGACCAGGGCATCAGAGATCCCATGAAGGGACCAGGGCATCAGAGATCCCATGAAGGGACCAGGGCATCAGAGATCCCATGAAGGGACCAGGGCATCAGAGATCCCATGAAGGGACCAGGGCATCAGAGATCCCATGAAGGGACCAGGGCATCAGAGATCATCCCATGAAGGGACCAGTGCATCAGAGATCATCCCATGAAGGGACCAGTGCATCAGAGATCATCCCATGAAGGGACCAGGGCATCAGAGATCATCCCATGAAGGGACCAGGGCATCAGAGATCATCCCATGAAGAGACCAGGGCATCAAAGATCATCCCATGAAGGGACCAGGGCATCAGAGATCCCATGAAGGGACCAGTGCATCAGAGACCATCCCATGAAGGGACCGGTGCATCAGAGACCATCCCATGAAGGGACCGGTGCATCAGAGACCATCCCATGAAGGGACCAGTGCATCACAGCTCTCAGATTAGAGAGCTGTGCAAGATCATCCTGGGAAGGGACCAGTGCATCAAAGATCAACCCATGAAGGGACCATTAGTGCATCAAAGATCATCCAATGAAGGGACCATTAGTGCATCAAAGATCATCCAATGAAGGGACCATTCGTGCATCAAAGATCATCCAATGAAGGGACCATTCGTGCATCAAAGATCATCCCATGAAGGGACCAGTGCATCAAAGATCATCCCATGAAGGGACCAGTGCATCAAAGATCATCCCATGAAGGGACCAGTGCATCAAAGATCATCCCATGAAGGGACCAGTGCATCACAGCACTCAGATTAGAGGTATGCAAGATCATCCCGTGAAGGGACCAGTGCATTAGAGATCATCCCATGAAGGGACCAGGGCATCAGAGATCATCCCATGAAGGGACCGGGGCATCAGAGATCATCCCATGAAGGGACCGGGGCATCAGAGATCGTCCCATGAAGGGACCGGTGCATCAGAGATCGTCCCATGAAGGGACCGGTGCATCAGAGACCATCCCATGAAGGGACCGGTGCATCAGAGACCATCCCATGAAGGGACCGGTGCATCAGAGACCATCCCATGAAGGGACCGGTGCATCAGAGACCATCCCATGAAGGGACCGGTGCATCAGAGACCATCCCATGAAGGGACCGGTGCATCAGAGACCATCCCATGAAGGGACCGGTGCATCAGAGACCATCCCATGAAGGGACCGGTGCATCAGAGACCATCCCATGAAGGGACCGGTGCATCAGAGACCATCCCATGAAGGGACCGGTGCATCAGAGACCATCCCATGAAGGGACCGGTGCATCAGAGACCATCCCATGAAGGGACCGGTGCATCAGAGACCATCCCATGAAGGGACCGGTGCATCAGAGACCATCCCATGAAGGGACCGGTGCATCAGAGACCATCCCATGAAGGGACCGGTGCATCAGAGACCATCCCATGAAGGGACCGGTGCATCAGAGACCATCCCATGAAGGGACCGGTGCATCAGAGACCATCCCATGAAGGGACCGGTGCATCAGAGACCATCCCATGAAGGGACCGGTGCATCAGAGACCATCCCATGAAGGGACCGGTGCATCAGAGACCATCCCATGAAGGGACCGGTGCATCAGAGACCATCCCATGAAGGGACCGGTGCATCAGAGACCATCCCATGAAGGGACCGGTGCATCAGAGACCATCCCATGAAGGGACCGGTGCATCAGAGACCATCCCATGGAGGGACCGGTGCATCAGAGACCATCCCATGGAGGGACCGGTGCATCAGAGACCATCCCATGAAGGGACCGGTGCATCAGAGACCATCCCATGAAGGGACCGGTGCATCAGAGACCATCCCATGAAGGGACCGGTGCATCAGAGACCATCCCATGAAGGGACCGGTGCATCAGAGACCATCCCATGAAGGGACCGGTGCATCAGAGACCATCCCATGAAGGGACCGGTGCATCAGAGACCATCCCATGAAGGGACCGGTGCATCAGAGACCATCCCATGAAGGGACCGGTGCATCAGAGACCATCCCATGAAGGGACCGGTGCATCAGAGACCATCCCATGAAGGGACCGGTGCATCAGAGACCATCCCATGAAGGGACCGGTGCATCAGAGACCATCCCATGAAGGGACCAGTGCATCACAGCTCTCAGATTAGAGAGCTGTGCAAGATCATCCTGGGAAGGGACCAGTGCATCAAAGATCAACCCATGAAGGGACCATTAGTGCATCAAAGATCATCCAATGAAGGGACCATTAGTGCATCAAAGATCATCCAATGAAGGGACCATTAGTGCATCAAAGATCATCCAATGAAGGGACCATTCGTGCATCAAAGATCATCCAATGAAGGGACCAGTGCATCAAAGATCATCCCATGAAGGGACCAGTGCATCAAAGATCATCCCATGAAGGGACCAGTGCATCAAAGATCATCCCATGAAGGGACCAGTGCATCAAAGATCATCCCATGAAGGGACCAGTGCATCAAAGATCATCCCATGAAGGGACCAGTGCATCAAAGATCATCCCATGAAGGGACCAGTGCATCAAAGATCATCCCATGAAGGGACCAGTGCATCACAGCACTCAGATTAGAGGTATGCAAGATCACCCCGTGAAGGAACCAGTGCATCAAAGATCATCCCGTGAAGGGACCAGTGCATTAGAGATCATCCCATGAAGGGACCAGGGCATCAGAGATCATCCCATGAAGGGACCAGGGCATCAGAGATCATCCCATGAAGGGACCAGGGCATCAGAGATCATCCCATGAAGGGACCAGGGCATCAGAGATCATCCCATGAAGGGACCAGGGCATCAGAGATCATCCCATGAAGGGACCAGGGCATCAGAGATCATCCCATGAAGGGACCAGGGCATCAGAGATCATCCCATGAAGGGACCAGGGCATCAGAGATCATCCCATGAAGGGACCAGGGCATCAGAGATCATCCCATGAAGGGACCAGGGCATCAGAGATCATCCCATGAAGGGACCAGTGCATCGGAGACCATCCCATGAAGGGACCGGTGCATCGGAGACCATCCCATGAAGGGACCGGTGCATCGGAGACCATCCCATGAAGGGACCGGTGCATCGGAGACCATCCCATGAAGGGACCGGTGCATCGGAGACCATCCCATGAAGGGACCGGTGCATCGGAGACCATCCCATGAAGGGACCGGTGCATCGGAGACCATCCCACGAAGGGACCGGTGCATCGGAGACCATCCCACGAAGGGACCGGTGCATCGGAGACCATCCCACGAAGGGACCGGTGCATCAGAGACCATCCCATGAAGGGGCCAGTGCATCAGAGATCATCCCATGAAGGGGCCAGTGCATCAGAGATCATCCCATTAAGGGGCCAGTGCATCAGAGATCATCCCATTAAGGGGCCAGTGCATCAGAGATCATCCCATTAAGGGGCCAGTGCATCAGAGATCATCCCATTAAGGGACCAGTGCATCAAGATCATCCCTTGAAGGGAACAGTGCATCAAGATCATCCCTTGAAGGGAACAGTGCATCACAGCACTCAGATTAGAGGTATGCAAGATCATCCCATGAAGGGACCAGTGCATCAAAGATCATCCCATGAAGGGGGCAGTGCATCAAAGATCATCCCATGAAGGGGGCAGTGCATCAAAGATCATCCCATGAAGGGGCCAGTGCAAAGATGATCCCATGAAGGGGCCAGTGCATCAAAGATGATCCCATGAAGGGGCCAGTGCATCAAAGATCATCCCATGAAGGGGCCAGTGCATCAAAGATCATCCCATGAAGGGGCCAGTGCACCAAAGATCATCCCATGAAGGGACCAGTGCACCAAAGATCATCCCATGAAGGGACCAGAGCATCAAAGGATATCCCATGAAAGGACCAGTGCATCAAAGGATATCCCATGAAGGGACCAGTGCATTAGAGATCACCCCATGAAGGGACCAGCGCATCAGATATCACCCCATGAAGGGACCAGCGCATCAGAGATCATCCCATGAAGGGACCAGCGCATCAGAGATCATCCCATGAAGGGACCAGTGCATCAGAGATCATCCCATGAAGGGACCAGTGCATCAGAGATCATCCCATGAAGGGACCAGTGCATCAGATCGTCCCATGAAGGGACCGGTGCATCAGAGATCATCCCATGAAGGGACCAGTCCATCAGAGATCATCCCATGAAGGGACCAGTCCATCAGAGATCATCCCATGAAGGTACCAGTGCATCAGAGATCATCCCATGAAGGGACCAGTGCATCAGAGATCATCCCATGAAGGGACCAGTGCATCAGAGATCATCCCATGAAGGGACCAGTGCATCAGAGATCATCCCATGAAGGGACCAGTGCATCAGAGATCATCCCATGAAGGGACCAGTGCATCAGAGATCATCCCATGAAGGGACCAGTGCATCAAAGATCATCCGATGAAGGGACCAGTGCATCAAAGATCATCCCATGAAGGGACCAGTGCATCAAAGATCAGATTAGAGGTATGCAAGATCATCCCATGAAGGGACCAGAGCATCAAAGGATATCCCATGAAAGGACCAGTGCATCAAAGGATATCCCATGAAGGGACCAGTGCATTAAAGATCAGATTAGAGGTATGCAAGATCATCCCGAGAAGGAACCAGTGCAAAGATCATCCCGTGAAGGGACCAGTGCATCAAAGATCATCCCGTGAAGGGACCAGTGCATCAAAGATCATCCCGTGAAGGGACCAGTGCATCAAAGATCATCCCGTGAAGGGACCAGTGCATCAAAGATCATCCCGTGAAGGGACCAGTGCATCAAAGATCATCCCGTGAAGGGACCAGTGCATCAAAGATTATCCCGTGAAGGGACCAGTGCATCAAAGATCCCATGAAGGGACCAGTGCATCAAAGATCATCCCATGAAGGGACCAGTGCAAAGTTCATCCCGTGAAGGAACCAGTGCATCACAGCACTCAGATTAGAGGTATGCAAGTTCATCCCATGAAGGGACGAGTGCATCAAAGATCTACCCATGAAGCTACCAGTGCATCAGATCATCCCATGAAGGGACCAGGGCATCAGAGATCATCCCATGAAGGGACCAGGGCATCAGAGAACATCCCATGAAGGGACCAGGGCATCAGAGAACATCCCATGAAGGGACCAGGGCATCACAGCACTAAGATTAGAGGTATGCAGGAACATCCCATGAAGGGACCAAGGCATCAAAGATCATCCCATGAAGGGACCAGAGCATCAAAGGATATCCCATGAAGGGACCAGTGCATTAAAGATGATCCCATGAAGGGACCAGTGCATTAAAGATCACCCCATGAAGGGACCAGCGCATCAGATCACCCCATGAAGGGACCAGTGCATCAGATCATCCCATGAAGGGACCAGTGCATCAGATCATCCCATGAAGGGACCAGTGCATCAGATCATCCCATGAAGGGACCAGTGCATCAGATCATCCCATGAAGGGACCAGTGCATCAGATCATCCCGTGAAGGGACCAGTGCATCAAAGATCATCCCGTGAAGGGACCAGTGCATCAAAGATCATCCCGTGAAGGGACCAGTGCATCAAAGATCATCCCGTGAAGGGACCAGTGCATCAAAGATCATCCCATGAAGGGACCAGTGCAAAGTTCATCCCGTGAAGGAACCAGTGCATCACAGCACTCCTATTAGAGGTATGCAGGAACATCCCATGAAGGGCACAGGGCATCAGAGATCATCCCATGAAGGGACCAGTGCATAACAGCACTCCTATTAGAGGTATGCAGGAACATCCCATGAAGGGACCGGTGCATCGGAGACCATCCCATGAAGGGACCGGTGCATCGGAGACCATCCCATGAAGGGACCGGTGCATCGGAGACCATCCCATGAAGGGACCGGTGCATCGGAGACCATCCCATGAAGGGACCGGTGCATCGGAGACCATCCCATGAAGGGACCGGTGCATCGGAGACCATCCCATGAAGGGACCGGTGCATCGGAGACCATCCCATGAAGGGACCGGTGCATCGGAGACCATCCCATGAAGGGACCGGTGCATCGGAGACCATCCCATGAAGGGACCGGTGCATCGGAGACCATCCCATGAAGGGACCGGTGCATCGGAGACCATCCCATGAAGGGACCGGTGCATCGGAGACCATCCCATGAAGGGACCGGTGCATCGGAGACCATCCCATGAAGGGACCGGTGCATCGGAGACCATCCCACGACGGGACCGGTGCATCGGAGACCATCCCACGAAGGGACCGGTGCATCGGAGACCATCCCACGAAGGGACCGGTGCATCGGAGACCATCCCACGAAGGGACCGGTGCATCAGAGATCATCCCACGAAGGGGCCAGTGCATCAGAGATCATCCCATGAAGGGGCCAGTGCATCAGAGATCATCCCATTAAGGGACCAGTGCATCAGAGATCATCCCATTAAGGGACCAGTGCATCAGAGATCATCCCATTAAGGGACCAGTGCATCAAGATCATCCCTTGAAGGGACCAGTGCATCAAGATCATCCCTTGAAGGGACCAGTGCAAAGTTCATCCCGTGAAGGAACCAGTGCATCAGAGACCATCCAGAGACCATCCCATGAAGGGACCGGTGCATCAGAGACCATCCCATGAAGGGACCGGTGCATCAGAGACCATCCCATGAAGGGACCGGTGCATCAGAGACCATCGCATGAAGGGACCGGTGCATCAGAGACCATCTCATGAAGGGACCGGTGCATCAGAGACCATCTCATGAAGGGACCGGTGCATCAGAGACCATCCCATGAAGGGACCGGTGCATCAGAGACCATCCCATGAAGGGACCAGTGCATCACAGCTCTCAGATTAGAGAGCTGTGCAAGATCATCCTGGGAAGGGACCAGTGCATCAAAGATCAACCCATGAAGGGACCATTAGTGCATCAAAGATCATCCAATGAAGGGACCATTAGTGCATCAAAGATCATCCAATGAAGGGACCATTCATGCATCAAAGATCATCCAATGAAGGGACCATTCGTGCATCAAAGATCATCCCATGAAGGGACCAGTGCATCAAAGATCATCCCATGAAGGGACCAGTGCATCAAAGATCATCCCATGAAGGGACCAGTGCATCAAAGATCATCCCATGAAGGGACCAGTGCATCAAAGATCATCCCATGAAGGGACCAGTGCATCAAAGATCATCCCATGAAGGGACCAGTGCATCAAAGATCATCCCATGAAGGGACCAGTGCATCAAAGATCATCCCATGAAGGGACCAGTGCATCACAGCACTCAGATTAGAGGCATGCAAGATCACCCCGTGAAGGAACCAGTGCATCAAAGATCATCCCGTGAAGGGACCAGTGCATTAGAGATCATCCCATGAAGGGACCAGTGCATTAGAGATCATCCCATGAAGGGACCAGTGCATCAGAGATCATCCCATGAAGGGACCAGGGCATCAGAGATCATCCCATGAAGGGACCAGGGCATCAGAGATCATCCCATGAAGGGACCAGGGCATCAGAGATCATCCCATGAAGGGACCAGGGCATCAGAGATCATCCCATGAAGGGACCAGTGCATCAGAGATCATCCCATGAAGGGACCAGTGCATCAGAGATCATCCCATGAAGGGACCAGTGCATCAGAGATCATCCCATGAAGGGACCAGTGCATCAGAGATCATCCCATGAAGGGACCAGTGCATCAAAGATCATCCCATGAAGGGGGCAGTGCATCAAAGATCATCCCATGAAGGGGCCAGTGCATCAAAGATGATCCCATGAAGGGGCCAGTGCAAAGATGATCCCATGAAGGGGCCAGTGCATCAAAGATGATCCCATGAAGGGGCCAGTGCATCAAAGATGATCCCATGAAGGGGCCAGTGCATCAAAGATCATCCCATGAAGGGGCCAGTGCATCAAAGATCATCCCATGAAGGGGCCAGTGCATCAAAGATCATCCCATGAAGGGACCGGTGCATCAAAGATCATCCCATGAAGGGACCGGTGCATCAGAGATCATCCCATGAAGGGACCGGTGCATCAGAGATCATCCCATGAAGGGACCAGTCCATCAGAGATCATCCCATGAAGGGACCAGTCCATCAGAGATCATCCCATGAAGGTACCAGTCCATCAGAGATCATCCCATGAAGGTACCAGTGCATCAGAGATCATCCCATGAAGGGACCAGTGCATCAGAGATCATCCCATGAAGGGACCAGTGCATCAAAGATCATCCGATGAAGGGACCAGTGCATCAAAGATCATCCCATGAAGGGACCAGTGCATCAAAGGTCATCCCATGAAGGGACCAGTGCATCAAAGGTCATCCCATGAAGGGACCAGTGCATCAAAGATCATCCCATGAAGGGACCAGTGCATCAAAGATCAGATTAGAGGTATGCAAGATCATCCCATGAAGGGACCAGAGCATCAAAGGATATCCCATGAAAGGACCAGTGCATCAAAGGATATCCCATGAAGGGACCAGTGCATTAAAGATCAGATTAGAGGTATGCAAGATCATCCCGAGAAGGAACCAGTGCATCAAAGATCATCCCGTGAAGGGACCAGTGCATCAAAGATCATCCCGTGAAGGGACCAGTGCATCAAAGATCATCCCGTGAAGGGACCAGTGCATCAAAGATCATCCCGTGAAGGGACCAGTGCATCAAAGATCCCATGAAGGGACCAGTGCATCAAAGATCATCCCATGAAGGGACCAGTGCAAAGTTCATCCCGTGAAGGAACCAGTGCATCACAGCACTCAGATTAGAGGTATGCAAGTTCATCCCGAGAAGGAACCAGTGCATCAAAGATCATCCCGTGAAGGGACCAGTGCATCAAAGATCATCCCGTGAAGGGACCAGTGCATCAAAGATCATCCCGTGAAGGGACCAGTGCATCAAAGATCATCCCGTGAAGGGACAAGTGCATCAAAGATCTACCCATGAAGCTACCAGTGCATCAGATCATCCCATGAAGGGACCAGGGCATCAAAGGATATCCCATGAAAGGACCAGTGCATCAAAGGATATCCCATGAAGGGACCAGTGCATTAAAGATCAGATTAGAGGTATGCAAGATCATCCCGAGAAGGAACCAGTGCATCAAAGATCATCCCGTGAAGGGACCAGTGCATCAAAGATCATCCCGTGAAGGGACCAGTGCATCAAAGATCATCCCGTGAAGGGACCAGCGCATCAGATCACCCCATGAAGGGACCAGTGCATCAGATCATCCCATGAAGGGACCAGTGCATCAGATCATCCCATGAAGGGACCAGTGCATCAGATCATCCCATGAAGGGACCAGTGCATCAGATCATCCCATGAAGGGACCAGTGCATCAAAGATCATCCCGTGAAGGGACCAGTGCATCAAAGATCATCCCGTGAAGGGACCAGTGCATCAAAGATCATCCCGTGAAGGGACCAGTGCATCAAAGATCATCCCGTGAAGGGACCAGTGCATCAAAGATCCCATGAAAGGACCAGTGCATCAAAGATCATCCCATGAAGGGACGAGTGCAAAGTTCATCCCGTGAAGGAACCAGTGCATCACAGCACTCCTATTAGAGGTATGCAGGAACATCCCATGAAGGGCACAGGGCATCAGAGATCATCCCATGAAGGGACCAGTGCATAACAGCACTCCTATTAGAGGTATGCAGGAACATCCCATGAAGGGACCAGGGCATCAAAGATCATCCCATAAAGGGACCAGTGTATGAAAGATCATCCCATGAAGGGACCGGTGTATGAAAGATCGTCCCATGAAGGGACCGGTGTATGAAAGATCGTCCCATGAAGGGACCGGTGCATCAGAGATCGTCCCATGAAGGGACCGGTGCATCAGAGATCGTCCCATGAAGGGACCGGTGCATCAGAGATCGTCCCATGAAGGGACCGGTGCATCAGAGATCGTCCCATGAAGGGACCGGTGCATCAGAGATCGTCCCATGAAGGGACCGGTGCATCAGAGATCGTCCCATGAAGGGACCGGTGCATCAGAGATCGTCCCATGAAGGGACCGGTGCATCAGAGATCGTCCCATGAAGGGACCGGTGCATCAGAGATCGTCCCATGAAGGGACCGGTGCATCAGAGATCGTCCCATGAAGGGACCGGTGCATCAGAGATCGTCCCATGAAGGGACCGGTGCATCAGAGATCGTCCCATGAAGGGACCGGTGCATCAGAGATCGTCCCATGAAGGGACCGGTGCATCAGAGATCGTCCCATGAAGGGACCGGTGCATCAGAGATCGTCCCATGAAGGGACCGGTGCATCAGAGATCGTCCCATGAAGGGACCGGTGCATCAGAGATCGTCCCATGAAGGGACCGGTGCATCAGAGATCGTCCCATGAAGGGACCGGTGCATCAGAGATCGTCCCATGAAGGGACCGGTGCATCAGAGATCGTCCCATGAAGGGACCGGTGCATCAGAGATCGTCCCATGAAGGGACCGGTGCATCAGAGATCGTCCCATGAAGGGACCGGTGCATCAGAGATCGTCCCATGAAGGGACCGGTGCATCAGAGATCGTCCCATGAAGGGACCGGTGCATCAGAGATCGTCCCATGAAGGGACCGGTGCATCAGAGATCGTCCCATGAAGGGACCGGTGCATCAGAGATCGTCCCATGAAGGGACCGGTGCATCAGAGATCGTCCCATGAAGGGACCGGTGCATCAGAGATCGTCCCATGAAGGGACCGGTGCATCAGAGATCGTCCCATGAAGGGACCGGTGCATCAGAGATCGTCCCATGAAGGGACCGGTGCATCAGAGATCGTCCCATGAAGGGACCGGTGCATCAGAGATCGTCCCATGAAGGGACCGGTGCATCAGAGATCGTCCCATGAAGGGACCGGTGCATCAGAGATCGTCCCATGAAGGGACCGGTGCATCAGAGATCGTCCCATGAAGGGACCGGTGCATCAGAGATCGTCCCATGAAGGGACCGGTGCATCAGAGATCGTCCCATGAAGGGACCGGTGCATCAGAGATCGTCCCATGAAGGGACCGGTGCATCAGAGATCGTCCCATGAAGGGACCGGTGCATCAGAGATCGTCCCATGAAGGGACCGGTGCATCAGAGATCGTCCCATGAAGGGACCGGTGCATCAGAGATCGTCCCATGAAGGGACCGGTGCATCAGAGATCGTCCCGTGAAGGGACCGGTGCATCAGAGATCGTCCCGTGAAGGGACCGGTGCATCAGAGATCGTCCCGTGAAGGGACCGGTGCATCAGAGATCGTCCCGTGAAGGGACCAGTGCATCAAAGATCATCCCGTGAAGGGACCAGTGCATCAAAGATCATCCCGTGAAGGGACCGGTGCATCAAAGATCCCATGAAAGGACCGGTGCATCAGAGACCATCCCATGAAGGGACCGGTGCATCAGAGACCATCCAGAGACCATCCCATGAAGGGACCGGTGCATCAGAGACCATCTCATGAAGGGACCGGTGCATCAGAGACCATCCCATGAAGGGACCGGTGCATCAGAGACCATCCCATGAAGGGACCGGTGCATCGGAGACCATCCCATGAAGGGACCGGTGCATCGGAGACCATCCCATGAAGGGACCGGTGCATCGGAGACCATCCCATGAAGGGACCGGTGCATCGGAGACCATCCCACGAAGGGACCGGTGCATCGGAGACCATCCCACGAAGGGACCGGTGCATCAGAGATCATCCCATGAAGGGGCCAGTGCATCAGAGATCATCCCATGAAGGGGCCAGTGCATCAGAGATCATCCCATGAAGGGGCCAGTGCATCAGAGATCATCCCATTAAGGGACCAGTGCATCAGAGATCATCCCATTAAGGGACCAGTGCATCAAGATCATCCCTTGAAGGGAACAGTGCATCAAGATCATCCCTTGAAGGGAACAGTGCATCACAGCACTCAGATTAGAGGTATGCAAGATCATCCCATGAAGGGACCAGGGCATTAAAGATCATCCCATGAAGGGACCAGGGCATTAAAGATCATCCCATGAAGGGATCAGTGCATCAAAGATCATCCCATGAAGGGACCAGGGCATTAAACATCATCCCATGAAGGGACCAGGGCATTAAACATCATCCCATGAAGGGACCAGGGCATTAAACATCATCCCATGAAGGGACCAGGGCATTAAACATCATCCCATGAAGGGACCAGGGCATTAAACATCATCCCATGAAGGGACCAGTGCATCAGATCATCCCATGAAGGGACCGGTGCATCACAGCACTCAGATTAAGGGTATGAAAGATCATCCTGGGAACGGACCAGTGCAAAGATCAACCCATGAAGGGACCAGGGCATTAAAGATCATCCCATGAAGGGACCAGGGCATCAAAGACCATCCCATGAAGGAACCAGTGCATCAAAGACCATCCCATGAAGGGACCAGTGCATCAAAGATCAGATTAGAGGTATGCAAGATCATCCCATGAAGGGACCAGAGCATCAAAGGATATCCCATGAAAGGAAAAGTGCATCAAAGGATATCCCATGAAGAAACCAGTGCATCAAAGACCATCCCATGAAGGGACCAGTGCATCAAAGACCATCCCATGAAGGGACCATTAGTGCATCAAAGACCATCCCATGAAGGGACCATTAGTGCATCAAAGACCATCCCGTGAAGGGACCATTAGTGCATCAAAGACCATCCCGTGAAGGGACCATTAGTGCATCAAAGATCATCCCGTGAAGGGACCAGTGCATCAAAGATCATCCCGTGAAGGGGCCAGTGCATCAAAGATCATCCCTTGAAGGGGCCAGTGCATCAAAGATCATCCCGTGAAGGGGCCAGTGCATCAAAGATCATGCCATGAAGGGGCCAGTGCATCAAAGATCATGCCATGAAGGGGCCAGTGCATCAAAGATCATGCCATGAAGGGGCCAGTGCATCAAAGATCATGCCATGAAGGGGCCAGTGCATCAAAGATCATGCCATGAAGGGGCCAGTGCATCAAAGATCATGCCATGAAGGGGCCAGTGCATCAAAGATCATGCCATGAAGGGGCCAGTGCATCAAAGATCATGCCATGAAGGGGCCAGTGCATCAAAGATCATGCCATGAAGGGGCCAGTGCATCAAAGATCATGCCATGAAGGGGCCAGTGCATCAAAGATCATGCCATGAAGGGGCCAGTGCATCAAAGATCATGCCATGAAGGGGCCAGTGCATCAAAGATCATGCCATGAAGGGGCCAGTGCATCAAAGATCATGCCATGAAGGGGCCAGTGCATCAAAGATCATGCCATGAAGGGGCCAGTGCATCAAAGATCATGCCATGAAGGGGCCAGTGCATCAAAGATCATGCCATGAAGGGGCCAGTGCATCAAAGATCATGCCATGAAGGGGCCAGTGCATCAAAGATCATGCCATGAAGGGGCCAGTGCATCAAAGATCATGCCATGAAGGGGCCAGTGCATCAAAGATCATGCCATGAAGGTGCCAGTGCATCAAAGATCATCCCATGAAGGTGCCAGTGCATCAAAGATCATCCCATGAAGGGGCCAGTGCATCAAAGATCATCCCATGAAGGGGCCAGTGCATCAGAGATCATCCCATGAAGGGGCCAGTGCATCAGAGATCATCCCATGAAGGGGCCAGTGCATCAGAGATCATCCCATGAAGGGGCCAGTGCATCAGAGATCATCCCATGAAGGGGCCAGTGCATCAGAGATCATCCCATGAAGGGGCCAGTGCATCAGAGATCATCCCATGAAGGGGCCAGTGCATCAGAGATCATCCCATGAAGCGACCAGTGCATCAGAGATCATCCCATGAAGCGACCAGGGCATCAGAGATCATCCCATGAAGGGACCAGTGCATCAGAGATCATCCCATGAAGGGACCAGTGCATCAGAGATCATCCCATGAAGGGACCAGTGCATCAGAGATCATCCCATGAAGGGACCAGTGCATCAGAGATCATCCCATGAAGGGACCAGTGCATCAGAGATCATCCCATGAAGGGACCAGTGCATCACAGCACTTAGATTAGAGGTATGCAAGATCATCCCATGAAGGGACCAGTGCATCAAAGATCATCCCATGAAGGGACCAGTGCATCAGAGATCATCCCATTAAGGGACCAGTGCATCAGAGATCATCCCATTTAGGGACCAGTGCATCAGAGATCATCCCATTAAGGGACCAGTGCATCAGAGATCATCCCATTAAGGGACCAGTGCATCAGAGATCATCCCATTAAGGGACCAGTGCATCAGAGATCATCCCATTAAGGGACCAGTGCATCAGAGATCATCCCATGAAGGGACCAGTGCATCACAGCACTCAGATTAGAGGTACGCAAGATCATCCCATGAAGGGACCAGTGCATCAGAGATCATCCCATGAAGGGACAAGTGCATCAGAGATCATCTCATGAAGGGACAAGTGCATCAGAGATCATCCCATGAAGAGACAAGTGCATCAGAGATCATCCCATGAAGGGAAGAGTGCAAAGATCCCGTGAAGGGAACAGTGCAAAGATCATGCCGTGAAGGGACCAGTGCATCAAAGATCATGCCGTGAAGTGACCACTGCATCAGAGATCATCCCATGAAGGGACCAGTGCATCAGAGATCATCCCATGAAGTGACCAGTGCATCAGAGATCATCCCATGAAGGGACCAGTGCGTCAAAGATCATCCCATGAAGGGACCAGTGCATCCGAGATCATCCCATGAAGGGACCAGTGCATCCGAGATCATCCCATAAAGGGACCAGTGCATCAAGATCATCCCATGAAGGGACCAGTGCGTCAAAGATCATCCCATGAAGGGACCAGTGCGTCAAAGATCATCCCATGAAGGGACCAGTGCGTCAAAGATCATCCCATGAAGGGACCAGTGCGTCAAAGATCATCCCATGAAGGGACCAGTGCGTCAAAGATCATCCCATGAAGGGACCAGTGCGTCAAAGATCATCCCATGAAGGGACCAGTGCGTCAAAGATCATCCCATGAAGGGACCAGTGCATCACAGATCATCCCATGAAGGGACCATTAGTGCATCACAGATCATCCCATGAAGGGACCATTAGTGCATCACAGATCATCCCATGAAGGGACCATTAGTGCATCACAGATCATCCCATGAAGGGACCAGTGCATCAGAGATCATCCCATGAAGGGACCAGTGCATCAAGATCATCCCATGAAGGGACCAGTGCGTCAAAGATCATCCCATGAAGGGACCAGTGCGTCAAAGATCATCCCGTGAAGGGACCAGTGCGTCAAAGATCATCCCGTGAAGGGACCAGTGCGTCAAAGATCATCCCGTGAAGGGACCGGTGCGTCAAAGATCATCCCGTGAAGGGACCGGTGCGTCAAAGATCATCCCGTGAAGGGACCGGTGCGTCAAAGATCATCCCGTGAAGGGGCCAGTGCATCAGAGATCATCCCATGAAGGGGCCAGTGCATCAGAGATCATCCCATGAAGGGGCCAGTGCATCAGAGATCATCCCATGAAGGGGCCAGTGCATCAGAGATCATCCCATGAAGGGGCCAGTGCATCAGAGATCATCCCATGAAGGGGCCAGTGCATCAGAGATCATCCCATGAAGGGGCCAGTGCATCAGAGATCATCCCATGAAGGGGCCAGTGCATCAGAGATCATCCCGTTAAGGGACCAGTGCATCAAGATCATCCCTTGAAGGGAACAGTGCATCAAGATCATCCCTTGAAGGGAACAGTGCATCACAGCACTCAGATTAGAGGTATGCAAGATCATCCCATGAAGGGACCAGGGCATTAAAGATCATCCCATGAAGGGACCAGTGTATCAAAGATCATCCCATGAAGGGACCAGGGCATTAAACATCATCCCATGAAGGGACCAGGGCATTAAACATGATCCCATGAAGGGACCAGGGCATTAAACATGATCCCATGAAGGGACCAGGGCATTAAACATGATCCCATGAAGGGACCAGGGCATTAAACATCATCCCATGAAGGGACCAGTGCATCAGAGATCGTCCCATGAAGGGACCAGTGCATCAGATCATCCCATGAAGGGACCAGTGCATCAGATCATCCCATGAAGGGACCAGTGCATCACAGCACTTAGATTAGAGGTATGCAAGATAATCCCATGAAGGGACCAGTGCATCAAAGATCAATCCATGAAGGGACCATTAGTGCATCAAAGATCATCCCATGAAGGGACCAGTGCATCAGAGATCATCCCATGAAGGGACCAGTGCATCAGAGATCATCCCATGAAGGGACCATTAGTGCATCAAAGATCATCCAATGAAGGGACCATTAGTGCAAAGATCATCCAATGAAGGGACCAGTGCATCACAGCACTCCGATTAGAGGTATGCAAGATGATCACATGAAGGGAACAGTGCACCACAGCACTCAGATTGGAGGTATGCAAGATCATCCCATGAAGGGACCAGTGCATCAGAGATCATCCCATGAAGGGACCAGTGCATCAGAGATCATCCCATGAAGGGACCAGTGGATCAGAGATCATCCCATGAAGGGACCAGTGGATCAGAGATCATCCCATGAAGGGACCAGTGCATCAGAGATCATCCCATGAAGGGACCAGTGCATCAGAGATCATCCCATGAAGGGACCAGTGCATCAGAGATCATCCCATGAAGGGACCAGTGCATCAGAGATCATCCCATGAAGGGACCAGTGCATCAGAGATCATCCCATGAAGGGACCAGTGCATCAGAGATCATCCCATGAAGGGACCAGTGCATCAGAGATCATCCCATGAAGGGACCAGTGCATCAGAGATCATCCCATGAAGGGACCAGTGCATCAGAGATCATCCCATGAAGGGACCAGTGCATCAGAGATCATCCCATGAAGGGACCAGTGCATCAGAGATCATCCCATGAAGGGACCAGTGCATCAGAGATCATCCCATGAAGGGACCAGTGCATCAGAGATCATCCCATGAAGGGTACAGTGCAAAGATGATCCCATGAAGGGTACAGTGCAAAGATGATCCCATGAAGGGTACAGTGCAAAGATGATCCCATGAAGGGTACAGTGCAAAGATGATCCCATGAAGGGTACAGTGCAAAGATGATCCCATGAAGGGTACAGTGCAAAGATGATCCCATGAAGGGTACAGTGCAAAGATGATCCCATGAAGGGACCAGTGAATCAAAGATCATCCCAAGAAGGGACCAGTGCATCAAAGATCATCCCATGAAGGGACCAGTGGATCAAAGATCATCCCATGAAGGGACCAGTGGATCAAAGATCATCCCATGAAGGGACCAGTGGATCAAAGATCATCCCATGAAGGGACCAGTGGATCAAAGATCATCCCATGAAGGGACCAGTGGATCAAAGATCATCCCATGAAGGGACCAGTGGATCAAAGATCATCCCATGAAGGGACCAGTGGATCAAAGATCATCCCATGAAGGGACCAGTGGATCAAAGATCATCCCATGAAGGGACCAGTGGATCAAAGATCATCCCATGAAGGGACCAGTGCATCACAGCACTCAGATTAGAGGTATGCAAGATGATCCCATGAAGGGACCAGTGCATCACAGCACTCAGATTAGAGGTATGCAAGATGATCCCATGAAGGGACCAGTGCATCACAGCACTCAGATTAGAGGTATGCAAGTTCATCCCATGAAGGGATGAGTGCATCAAAGATCTACCCATGAAGCTACCAGTGCATCAGAGATCATCCCATGAAGGGACCAGGGCATCAGATCATCCCATGAAGGGACCAGGGCGTCAAGATCATCCAATGAACGGACCAGTGCATCACAGCACTAAGATTAGAGGTATGCAAGTTCATCCCATGAAGGGACCAGTGCATCAAAGATCAGATTAGAGGTATGCAAGATCATCCCATGAAGGGACCAGAGCATCAAAGGATATCCCATGAAAGGACCAGTGCATCAAAGGATATCCCATGAAGGGACCAGTGCATTAAAGATCATCCCATGAAGGGACCAGCGCATCAGAGATCACCCCATGAAGGGACCAGTGCATCAGAGATCATCCCATGAAGGGACCAGTGCATCAGAGATCATCCCATGAATGGACCAGAGCAACACCACTCAGATTAGAGGTATGCAAGATCATCCCGAGAAGGAACCAGTGCATCACAGCACTCAGATTAGAGGTATGCAAGATGATCCCATGAAGGGACCAGTGCATCACAGCACTCAGATTAGAGGTATGCAAGATGATCCCATGAAGGGACCAGTGCATCACAGCACTCAGATTAGAGGTATGCAAGATAATCCCATGAAGGGACCAGTGGATCAAAGATCATCCCATGAAGGAACCAGTGGATCAAAGATCATCCCATGAAGGGACCAGTGGATCAAAGATCATCCCATGAAGGGACCAGTGGATCAAAGATCATCCCATGAAGGGACCAGTGGATCAAAGATCATCCCATGAAAGGACCAGTGCATCAAAGATCAGATTAGAGGTATGCAAGATCATCCCATGAAGGGACCAGAGCATCAAAGGATATCCCATGAAGGGACCAGTGCATCAAAGATCATCCCGTGAAGGGACCAGTGCATCAAAGATCATCCCGTGAAGGGACCAGTGCATCAAAGATCATCCCGTGAAGGGACCAGTGCATCAAAGATCATCCCGTGAAGGGACCAGTGCATCAAAGATCATCCCGTGAAGGGACCAGTGCATCAAAGATCATCCCGTGAAGGGACCAGTGCATCAAAGATCATCCCGTGAAGGGACCAGTGCATCAAAGATCATCCCGTGAAGGGACCAGTGCATCAAAGATCATCCCGTGAAGGGACCAGTGCATCAAAGATCATCCCGTGAAGGGACCAGTGCATCAAAGATCATCCCATGAAGGGACCAGTGCAAAGTTCATCCCATGAAGGGACCAGTGCAAAGTTCATCCCATGAAGGGACCAGTGCAAAGTTCATCCCATGAAGGGACCAGTGCAAAGTTCATCCCATGAAGGGACCAGTGCAAAGTTCATCCCATGAAGGGACCAGTGCAAAGTTCATCCCATGAAGGGACCAGTGCAAAGTTCATCCCATGAAGGGACCAGTGCATCACAGCACTCATATTAGAGGTATGCAGGAACATCCCATGAAGGGACCAGGGCATCAAAGATCATCCCATAAAGGGACCAGAGCATCAGATATCCGATGAAGGGACCAGTGTATGAAAGATCATCCCACGAAGGGACCAGTGCATCAGAGATCATCCCATGAAGGGACCAGTGCATCAGAGATCATCCCATGAAGGGACCAGTGCATCAGATCATCCCATGAAGGGACCAGTGCATCAGAGATCATCCCATGAAGGGACCAGTGCATCAGAGATCATCCCATGAAGGGACCAGTGCATCAGAGATCATCCCATGAAGGGACCAGTGCATCAAAGACCATCCCATGAAGGGACCAGTGCATCAAAAACCATCCCGTGAAGGGACCAGTGCATCAAAAACCATCCCGTGAAGGGACCAGTGCATCAGAGAACATCCCATGAAGGGACCAGTGCATCAGAGATCATCCCATGAAGGGACCAGGGCATCAGAAATCATCCCATGAAGGCACCAGCGCATCACAGCACTAAGATTAGAGGTATGCAAGTTCATCCCGTGAAGGAACCAGTGCATCAAAGGATATCCCATGAAGGGACCAGTGCATTAAAGATGACCCCATGAAGGGACCAGCGCATCAGAGATCATCCCATGAAGGGACCAATGCATCAAAGATCATCCCATGAAGGGACCAGTGCATCAAAGATCATCCCATGAAGGGACCAGTAAATCAAAGATCATCCCATGAAGGGACCAGTAAATCAAAGATCATCCCATGAAGGGACCAGTGGATCAAAGATCATCCCATGAAGGGACCAGTGGATCAAAGATCATCCCATGAAGGGACCAGTGGATCAAAGATCATCCCATGAAGGGACCAGTGGATCAAAGATCAGATTAGAGGTATGCAAGATCATCCCATGAAGGGACCAGAGCATCAAAGGATATCCCATGAAGGGACCAGTGCATCAAAGATCATCCCGTGAAGGGACCAGTGCATCAAAGATCATCCCGTGAAGGGACCAGTGCATCAAAGATCATCCCGTGAAGGGACCAGTGCATCAAAGATCATCCCGTGAAGGGACCAGTGCATCAACGATCATCCCGTGAAGGGACCAGTGCATCAAAGATCATCCCGTGAAGGGACCAGTGCAAAGTTCATCCCGTGAAGGAACCAGTGCATCACAGCACTCAGATTAGAGGTATGCAGGAACATCCCATGAAGGGACCAGGGCATCAGAGATCATCCCATGAAGGGCCCAGTGCATCAGAGATCATCCCATGAAGGGACCAGTGCATAACAGCACTCATATTAGAGGTATGCAGGAACATCCCATGAAGGGACCAGGGCATCAAAGATCATCCCATAAAGGGACCAGAGCATCAGATATCCGATGAAGGGACCAGAGCATCAGATATCCGATGAAGGGACCAGTGTATGAAAGATCATCCCATGAAGGGACCAGTGCATCAGAGATCATCCCATGAAGGGACCAGTGCATCAGAGATCATCCCATGAAGGGACCAGTGCATCAGAGATCATCCCATGAAGGGACCAGTGCATCAGAGATCATCCCATGAAGGGACCAGTGCATCAGATCATCCCATGAAGGGACCAGTGCATCAGAGATCATCCCATGAAGGGACCAGTGCATCAGAGATCATCCCATGAAGGGACCAGTGCATCAGAGAT
Source organism: Triturus cristatus (assembly GCF_964204655.1). NCBI lineage: Eukaryota > Metazoa > Chordata > Amphibia > Caudata > Salamandridae > Triturus > Triturus cristatus. The sequence continues at coordinate 408,031,091 of NC_140591.1, forward strand.
CATCCCGTGAAGGGACCAGTGCATCAGAGACCATCCCGTGAAGGGACCAGTGCATCAGAGACCATCCCGTGAAGGGACCAGTGCATCAAAAACCATCCCGTGAAGGGACCAGTGCATCAGAGAACATCCCATGAAGGGACCAGTGCATCAGAGATCATCCCATGAAGGGACCAGGGCATCAGAAATCATCCCATGAAGGCACCAGCGCATCACAGCACTAAGATTAGAGGTATGCAAGTTCATCCCATGAAGGAACCAGTGCATCAAAGGATATCCCATGAAGGGACCAGTGCATTAAAGATGACCCCATGAAGGGACCAGCGCATCAGAGATCATCCCATGAAGGGACCAGTGCATCAGAGATCATCCCATGAAGGGACCAGTGCATCAGAGATCATCCCATGAAGGGACCAGTAAATCAAAGATCATCCCATGAAGGGACCAGTGGATCAAAGATCATCCCATGAAGGGACCAGTGGATCAAAGATCATCCCATGAAGGGACCAGTGGATCAAAGATCATCCCATGAAGGGACCAGTGCATCAGAGATCATCCCATGAAGGGACCAGTGCATCAGAGATCATCCCATGAAGGGACCAGTGCATCAAAGGATATCCCATGAAAGGACCAGTGCATCAAAGGATATCCCGTGAAAGGACCAGTGCATCAAAGATCATCCCGTGAAGGGACCAGTGCATCAAAGATCATCCCGTGAAGGGACCAGTGCATCAAAGATCATCCCGTGAAGGGACCAGTGCATCAAAGATCATCCCGTGAAGGGACCAGTGCATCAAAGATCATCCCGTGAAGGGACCAGTGCATCAAAGATCATCCCGTGAAGGGACCAGTGCATCAAAGTTCATCCCGTGAAGGGACCAGTGCATCAAAGATCATCCCGTGAAGGGACCAGTGCATCAAAGATCATCCCGTGAAGGGACCAGGGCATCAGAGATCATCCCATGAAGGGCCCAGTGCATCAGAGATCATCCCATGAAGGGACCAGTGCATAACAGCACTCATATTAGAGGTATGCAGGAACATCCCATGAAGGGACCAGGGCATCAAAGATCATCCCATAAAGGGACCAGTGCATCAGAGATCATCCCATGAAGGGACCAGTGCATCAGAGATCATCCCATGAAGGGACCAGTGCATCAGAGATCATCCCATGAAGGGACCAGTGCATCAGAGATCATCCCATGAAGGGACCAGTGCATCAGAGATCATCCCATGAAGGGACCAGTGCATCAGAGATCATCCCATGAAGGGACCAGTGCATCAGAGATCATCCCATGAATGGACAAGAGCAACACCACTCAGATTAGAGGTATGCAAGATCATCCCGAGAAGGAACCAGTGCATCACAGCACTCAGATTAGAGGTATGCAAGATCATCCCATGAAGGAACCAGTGCATCAAAGATCATCCCGTGAAGGGACCAGTGCATCAAAGATCATCCCGTGAAGGGACCAGTGCATCAAAGATCATCCCGTGAAGGGACCAGTGCATCAAAGATCATCCCGTGAAGGGAACAGTGCATCAAAGATCATCCCGTGAAGGGACCAGTGCATCAAAGATCATCCCGTGAAGGGACCAGTGCATGAAAGATCATCCCGTGAAGGGACCAGTGCATGAAAGATCATCCCATGAAGGGACCAGTGCATCAGAGATCATCCCATGAAGGGACCAGTGCATCAGATCATCCCATGAAGGGACCAGTGCATCAGATCATCCCATGAAGGGACCAGGGCATCAAAGATCATCCCATGAAGGGACCAGGGCATCAAAGATCATCCCATGAAGGGACCAGGGCATCAAAGATCATCCCATGAAGGGACCAGGGCATCAGAGACCATGCCATGAAGGGACCAGGGCATCAGAGACCATGCCATGAAGGGGCCATTGCATCAGAGACCATGCCATGAAGGGGCCAGTGCATCAGAGATCATGCCATGAAGGGGCCAGTGCATCAGAGATCATGCCATGAAGGGGCCAGTGCATCAGAGATCATGCCATGAAGGGGCCAGTGCATCAGAGATCATGCCATGAAGGGGCCAGTGCATCAGAGATCATGCCATGAAGGGGCCAGTGCATCAGAGATCATGCCATGAAGGGGCCAGTGCATCAGAGATCATGCCATGAAGGGGCCAGTGCATCAGAGATCATGCCATGAAGGGGCCAGTGCATCAGAGATCATGCCATGAAGGGGCCAGTGCATCAGAGATCATGCCATGAAGGGGCCAGTGCATCAGAGATCATGCCATGAAGGGGCCAGTGCATCAGAGATCATGCCATGAAGGGGCCAGTGCATCAGAGATCATGCCATGAAGGGGCCAGTGCATCAGAGATCATGCCATGAAGGGGCCAGTGCATCAGAGATCATGCCATGAAGGGGCCAGTGCATCAGAGATCATGCCATGAAGGGGCCAGTGCATCAGAGATCATGCCATGAAGGGGCCAGTGCATCAGAGATCATCCCGTGAAGGGACCAGTGCATCAAAGATCATCCCGTGAAGGGACCAGTGCATCAAAGATCATCCCGTGAAGGGACCAGTGCATCAAAGATCATCCCATGAAGGGACCAGTGCAAAGTTCATCCCGTGAAGGGACCAGTGCATCAAAGATCATCCCGTGAAGGGACCAGGGCATCAGATCATCCCATGAAGGGCCCAGTGCATCAGAGATCATCCCATGAAGGGACCAGTGCATAACAGCACTCATATTAGAGGTATGCAGGAACATCCCATGAAGGGACCAGGGCATCAAAGATCATCCCATAAAGGGACCAGTGCATCAGAGATCATCCCATGAAGGGACCAGTGCATCAGAGATCATCCCATGAAGGGACCAGTGCATCAGAGATCATCCCATGAAGGGACCAGTGCATCAGAGATCATCCCATGAAGGGACCAGTGCATCAGAGATCATCCCATGAAGGGACCAGTGCATCAGAGATCATCCCATGAAGGGACCAGTGCATCAGAGATCATCCCATGAAGGGACCAGTGCATCAGAGATCATCCCATGAATGGACAAGAGCAACACCACTCAGATTAGAGGTATGCAAGATCATCCCATGAAGGAACCAGTGCATCAAAGATCATCCCGTGAAGGGACCAGTGCATCAAAGATCATCCCGTGAAGGGACCAGTGCATCAAAGATCATCCCGTGAAGGGACCAGTGCATCAAAGATCATCCCGTGAAGGGAACAGTGCATCAAAGATCATCCCGTGAAGGGACCAGTGCATCAAAGATCATCCCGTGAAGGGACCAGTGCATGAAAGATCATCCCGTGAAGGGACCAGTGTATGAAAGATCATCCCATGAAGGGACCAGTGCATCAGAGATCATCCCATGAAGGGACCAGTGCATCAGAGATCATCCCATGAAGGGACCAGTGCATCAGATCATCCCATGAAGGGACCAGGGCATCAAAGATCATCCCATGAAGGGACCAGGGCATCAAAGATCATCCCATGAAGGGACCAGGGCATCAAAGATCATCCCATGAAGGGACCAGGGCATCAGAGACCATGCCATGAAGGGACCAGGGCATCAGAGACCATGCCATGAAGGGGCCATTGCATCAGAGACCATGCCATGAAGGGACCAGTGCATCAAAGATCATCCCATGAAGGGACCAGTGCATCAAAGATCATCCATGAAGGGACCAGTGCATCAAAGATCATCCCATGAAGGGACCAGTGCAAAGTTCATCCCATGAAGGGACCAGTGCAAAGTTCATCCCATGAAGGGACCAGTGCAAAGTTCATCCCATGAAGGGACCAGGGCATTAAACATCATCCCATGAAGGGACCAGGGCATTAAACATGATCCCATGAAGGGACCAGGGCATTAAACATGATCCCATGAAGGGACCAGGGCATTAAACATCATCCCATGAAGGGACCAGGGCATTAAACATCATCCCATGAAGGGACCAGTGCATCAGAGATCATCCCATGAAGGGACCAGTGCATCAGATCATCCCATGAAGGGACCAGTGCATCAGATCATCCCATGAAGGGACCAGTGCATCACAGCACTTAGATTAGAGGTATGCAAGATAATCCCATGAAGGGACCAGTGCATCAAAGATCAATCCATGAAGGGACCATTAGTGCATCAAAGATCATCCCATGAAGGGACCAGTGCATCAGAGATCATCCCATGAAGGGACCAGTGCATCCAAGATCATCCCATGAAGGGACCATTAGTGCATCAAAGATCATCCAATGAAGGGACCATTAGTGCAAAGATCATCCAATGAAGGGACCAGTGCATCACAGCACTCCGATTAGAGGTATGCAAGATGATCCCATGAAGGGAACAGTGCACCACAGCACTCAGATTGGAGGTATGCAAGATCATCCCATGAAGGGACCAGTGCATCAGAGATCATCCCATGAAGGGACCAGTGCATCAGAGATCATCCCATGAAGGGACCAGTGCATCAAAGATCATCCCATGAAGGGACCAGTGGATCAAAGATCATCCCATGAAGGGACCAGTGGATCAAAGATCATCCCATGAAGGGACCAGTGGATCAAAGATCATCCCATGAAGGGACCAGTGGATCAAAGATCATCCCATGAAGGGACCAGTGGATCAGAGATCATCCCATGAAGGGACCAGTGCATCAGAGATCATCCCATGAAGGGACCAGTGCATCAGAGATCATCCCATGAAGGGACCAGTGCATCAGAGATCATCCCATGAAGGGACCAGTGCATCAGAGATCATCCCATGAAGGGACCAGTGCATCAGAGATCATCCCATGAAGGGACCAGTGCATCAGAGATCATCCCATGAAGGGTACAGTGCAAAGATGCTCCCATGAAGGGTACAGTGCAAAGATGCTCCCATGAAGGGTACAGTGCAAAGATGCTCCCATGAAGGGTACAGTGCAAAGATGATCCCATGAAGGGTACAGTGCAAAGATGATCCCATGAAGGGTACAGTGCAAAGATGATCCCATGAAGGGTACAGTGCAAAGATGATCCCATGAAGGGTACAGTGCAAAGATGATCCCATGAAGGGTACAGTGCAAAGATGATCCCATGAAGGGTACAGTGCAAAGATCATCCCAAGAAGGGACCAGTGCATCAAAGATCATCCCATGAAGGGACCAGTGAATCAAAGATCATCCCATGAAGGGACCAGTGGATCAAAGATCATCCCATGAAGGGACCAGTGGATCAAAGATCATCCCAAGAAGGGACCAGTGCATCAAAGATCATCCCATGAAGGGACCAGTGCATCAAAGATCATCCCATGAAGGGACCAGTGGATCAAAGATCATCCCATGAAGGGACCAGTGGATCAAAGATCATCCCATGAAGGGACCAGTGGATCAAAGATCATCCCATGAAGGGACCAGTGGATCAAAGATCATCCCATGAAGGGACCAGTGGATCAAAGATCATCCCATGAAGGACCAGTGGATCAAAGATCATCCCATGAAGGGACCAGTGGATCAAAGATCATCCCATGAAGGGACCAGTGCATCACAGCACTCAGATTAGAGGTATGCAAGATGATCCCATGAAGGGACCAGTGCATCACAGCACTCAGATTAGAGGTATGCAAGTTCATCCCATGAAGGGATGAGTGCATCAAAGATCTACCCATGAAGCTACCAGTGCATCAGAGATCATCCCATGAAGGGACCAGGGCATCAGATCATCCCATGAAGGGACCAGGGCGTCAAGATCATCCAATGAACGGACCAGTGCATCACAGCACTAAGATTAGAGGTATGCAAGTTCATCCCATGAAGGGACCAGTGCATCAAAGATCAGATTAGAGGTATGCAAGATCATCCCATGAAGGGACCAGAGCATCAAAGGATATCCCATGAAAGGACCAGTGCATCAAAGGATATCCCATGAAGGGACCAGTGCATTAAAGATCATCCCATGAAGGGACCAGCGCATCAGAGATCACCCCATGAAGGGACCAGTGCATCAGAGATCATCCCATGAAGGGACCAGTGCATCAGAGATCATCCCATGAATGGACCAGAGCAACACCACTCAGATTAGAGGTATGCAAGATCATCCCGAGAAGGAACCAGTGCATCACAGCACTCAGATTAGAGGTATGCAAGATGATCCCATGAAGGGACCAGTGCATCACAGCACTCAGATTAGAGGTATGCAAGATGAGCCCATGAAGGGACCAGTGCATCACAGCACTCAGATTAGAGGTATGCAAGATAATCCCATGAAGGGACCAGTGGATCAAAGATCATCCCATGAAGGGACCAGTGGATCAAAGAGCATCCCATGAAGGGACCAGTGGATCAAAGATCATCCCATGAAGGGACCAGTGGATCAAAGATCATCCCATGAAGGGACCAGTGGATCAAAGATCATCCCATGAAAGGACCAGTGCATCAAAGATCAGATTAGAGGTATGCAAGATCATCCCATGAAGGGACCAGAGCATCAAAGGATATCCCATGAAGGGACCAGTGCATCAAAGATCATCCCGTGAAGGGACCAGTGCATCAAAGATCATCCCGTGAAGGGACCAGTGCATCAAAGATCATCCCGTGAAGGGACCAGTGCATCAAAGATCATCCCGTGAAGGGACCAGTGCATCAAAGATCATCCCGTGAAGGGACCAGTGCATCAAAGATCATCCCGTGAAGGGACCAGTGCATCAAAGATCATCCCGTGAAGGGACCAGTGCATCAAAGATCATCCCATGAAGGGACCAGTGCATCAAAGATCATCCCATGAAGGGACCAGTGCAAAGTTCATCCCATGAAGGGACCAGTGCAAAGTTCATCCCATGAAGGGACCAGTGCAAAGTTCATCCCATGAAGGGACCAGTGCAAAGTTCATCCCATGAAGGGACCAGTGCAAAGTTCATCCCATGAAGGGACCAGTGCAAAGTTCATCCCATGAAGGGACCAGTGCAAAGTTCATCCCATGAAGGGACCAGGGCATCAAAGATCATCCCATAAAGGGACCAGAGCATCAGATATCCGATGAAGGGACCAGTGTATGAAAGATCATCCCACGAAGGGACCAGTGCATCAGAGATCATCCCATGAAGGGACCAGTGCATCAGAGATCATCCCATGAAGGGACCAGTGCATCAGATCATCCCATGAAGGGACCAGTGCATCAGAGATCATCCCATGAAGGGACCAGTGCATCAGAGATCATCCCATGAAGGGACCAGTGCATCAGAGATCATCCCATGAAGGGACCAGTGCATCAAAGACCATCCCATGAAGGGACCAGTGCATCAAAAACCATCCCGTGAAGGGACCAGTGCATCAAAAACCATCCCGTGAAGGGACCAGTGCATCAGAGAACATCCCATGAAGGGACCAGTGCATCAGAGATCATCCCATGAAGAGACCAGGGCATCAGAAATCATCCCATGAAGGCACCAGCGCATCACAGCACTAAGATTAGAGGTATGCAAGTTCATCCCGTGAAGGAACCAGTGAATCAAAGGATATCCCATGAAGGGACCAGTGCATTAAAGATGACCCCATGAAGGGACCAGCGCAGAGATCATCCCATGAAGGGACCAGTGCATCAAAGATCATCCCATGAAGGGACCAGTGCATCAGAGATCATCCCATGAAGGGATCAGTGCATCAAAGATCATCCCATGAAGGGACCAGTGGATCAAAGATCATCCCATGAAGGGACCAGTGGATCAAAGATCATCCCATGAAGGGACCAGTGGATCAAAGATCATCCCATGAAGGGACCAGTGGATCAAAGATCATCCCATGAAGGGACCAGTGCATCAAAGATCAGATTAGAGGTATGCAAGATCATCCCATGAAGGGACCAGAGCATCAAAGGATATCCCATGAAGGGACCACGGGATGATCTTTGATGCACTGAAGGGACCAGTGCATCAAAGATCATCCCGTGAAGGGACCAGTGCATCAAAGATCATCCCGTGAAGGGACCAGTGCATCAAAGATCATCCCGTGAAGGGACCAGTGCATCAAAGATCATCCCGTGAAGGGACCAGTGCATCAAAGATCATCCCATGAAGGGACCAGTGCAAAGTTCATCCCGTGAAGGAACCAGTGCATCACAGCACTCAGATTAGAGGTATGCAGGAACATCCCATGAAGGGACCAGGGCATCAGAGATCATCCCATGAAGGGCCCAGTGCATCAGAGATCATCCCATGAAGGGACCAGTGCATAACAGCACTCATATTAGAGGTATGCAGGAACATCCCATGAAGGGACCAGGGCATCAAAGATCATCCCATAAAGGGACCAGAGCATCAGATATCCGATGAAGTGACCAGAGCATCAGATATCCGATGAAGGGACCAGTGTATGAAAGATCATCCCATGAAGGTACCAGTGCATCAGAGATCATCCCATGAAGGGACCAGTGCATCAGAGATCATCCCATGAAGGGACCAGTGCATCAGAGATCATCCCATGAAGGGACCAGTGCATCAGAGATCATCCCATGAAGGGACCAGTGCATCAGAGATCATCCCATGAAGGGACCAGTGCATCAGAGATCATCCCATGAAGGGACCAGTGCATCAGAGATCATCCCATGAAGGGACCAGTGCATCAGAGATCATCCCATGAAGGGACCAGTGCATCAGAGATCATCCCATGAAGGGACCAGTGCATCAGAGACCATCCCATGAAGGGACCAGTGCATCAGAGACCATCCCGTGAAGGGACCAGTGCATCAAAAACCATCCCGTGAAGGGACCAGTGCATCAGAGAACATCCCATGAAGGGACCAGTGCATCAGAGATCATCCCATGAAGGGACCAGGGCATCAGAAATCATCCCATGAAGGCACCAGCGCATCACAGCACTAAGATTAGAGGTATGCAAGTTCATCCCGTGAAGGAACCAGTGCATCAAAGGATATCCCATGAAGGGACCAGTGCATTAAAGATGACCCCATGAAGGGACAAGCGCATCAGAGATCATCCCATGAAGGGACCAATGCATCAAAGATCATCCCATGAAGGGACCAGTGCATCAGAGATCATCCCATGAAGGGATCAGTGCATCAAAGATCATCCCATGAAGGGACCAGTAAATCAAAGATCATCCCATGAAGGGATCAGTGCATCAAAGATCATCCCATGAAGGGACCAGTGGATCAAAGATCATCCCATGAAGGGACCAGTGCATCAGAGATCATCCCATGAAGGGACCAGTGCATCAGAGATCATCCCATGAAGGGACCAGTGCATCAAAGATCAGATTAGAGGTATGCAAGATCATCCCATGAAGGGACCAGAGCATCAAAGGATATCCCATGAAAGGACCAGTGCATCAAAGGATATCCCGTGAAGGGACCAGTGCATCAAAGATCATCCCGTGAAGGGACCAGTGCATCAAAGATCATCCCGTGAAGGGACCAGTGCATCAAAGATCATCCCGTGAAGGGACCAGTGCATCAAAGATCATCCCGTGAAGGGACCAGTGCATCAAAGATCATCCCGTGAAGGGACCAGTGCATCAAAGATCATCCCATGAAGGGACCAGTGCAAAGTTCATCCCGTGAAGGGACCAGTGCATCAAAGATCATCCCGTGAAGGGACCAGGGCATCAGAGATCATCCCATGAAGGGACCAGTGCATCAAAGATCATCCCGTGAAGAAACCAGTGCATCACAGCACTCAGATTAGAGGTATGCAGGAACATCCCATGAAGGGACCAGGGCATCAGAGATCATCCCATGAAGGGCCCAGTGCATCAGAGATCATCCCATGAAGGGACCAGTGCATAACAGCACTCATATTAGAGGTATGCAGGAACATCCCATGAAGGGACCAGGGCATCAAAGATCATCCCATAAAGGGACCAGTGCATCAGAGATCATCCCATGAAGGGACCAGTGCATCAGAGATCATCCCATGAAGGGACCAGTGCATCAGAGATCATCCCATGAAGGGACCAGTGCATCAGAGATCATCCCATGAAGGGACCAGTGCATCAGAGATCATCCCATGAAGGGACCAGTGCATCAGAGATCATCCCATGAAGGGACCAGTGCATCAGAGATCATCCCATGAAGGGACCAGTGCATCAGAGATCATCCCATGAAGGGACCAGTGCATCAGAGATCATCCCATGAATGGACCAGAGCAACACCACTCAGATTAGAGGTATGCAAGATCATCCCGAGAAGGAACCAGTGCATCACAGCACTCAGATTAGAGGTATGCAAGATCATCCCATGAAGGAACCAGTGCATCAAAGATCATCCCGTGAAGGGACCAGTGCATCAAAGATCATCCCGTGAAGGGACCAGTGCATCAAAGATCATCCCGTGAAGGGACCAGTGCATCAAAGATCATCCCGTGAAGGGAACAGTGCATCAAAGATCATCCCGTGAAGGGACCAGTGCATCAAAGATCATCCCGTGAAGGGACCAGTGCATCAAAGATCATCCCGTGAAGGGACCAGTGCATCAAAGATCATCCCGTGAAGGGACCAGTGTATGAAAGATCATCCCGTGAAGGGACCAGTGCATCAGAGATCATCCCATGAAGGGACCAGTGCATCAGATCATCCCATGAAGGGACCAGTGCATCAGATCATCCCATGAAGGGACCAGGGCATCAGAGATCATCCCATGAAGGGACCAGGGCATCAGAGACCATGCCATGAAGGGACCAGGGCATCAGAGACCATGCCATGAAGGGACCAGGGCATCAGAGACCATGCCATGAAGGGGCCATTGCATCAGAGACCATGCCATGAAGGGGCCATTGCATCAGAGACCATGCCATGAAGGGGCCAGTGCATCAGAGACCATGCCATGAAGGGGCCAGTGCATCAGAGATCATGCCATGAAGGGGCCAGTGCATCAGAGATCATGCCATGAAGGGGCCAGTGCATCAGAGATCATGCCATGAAGGGGCCAGTGCATCAGAGATCATGCCATGAAGGGGCCAGTGCATCAGAGATCATGCCATGAAGGGGCCAGTGCATCAGAGATCATGCCATGAAGGGGCCAGTGCATCAGATCATGCCATGAAGGGGCCAGTGCATCAGAGATCATGCCATGAAGGGGCCAGTGCATCAGAGATCATGCCATGAAGGGGCCAGTGCATCAGAGATCATGCCATGAAGGGGCCAGTGCATCAGAGATCATCCCATGAAGGGGCCAGTGCATCAGAGATCATCCCATGAAGGGGCCAGTGCATCAGAGATCATCCCATGAAGGGGCCAGTGCATCAGAGATCATCCCGTGAAGGGACCAGTGCATCAAAGATCATCCCGTGAAGGGACCAGTGCATCAAAGATCATCCCATGAAGGGACCAGTGCATCAAAGATCATCCCATGAAGGGACCAGTGCATCAAAGTTCATCCCATGAAGGGACCAGTGCAAAGTTCATCCCATGAAGGGACCAGTGCAAAGTTCATCCCATGAAGGGACCAGTGCAAAGTTCATCCCATGAAGGGACCAGTGCATCACAGCACTCAGATTAGAGGTATGCAGGAACATCCCATGAAGAGACCAGGGCATCAGAGATCATCCCATGAAGGGCCCAGTGCATCAGAGATCATCGCATGAAGGGACCAGTGCATAACAGCACTCATATTAGAGGTATGCAGGAACATCCCATGAAGGGACCAGGGCATCAAAGATCATCCCATAAAGGGACCAGAGCATCAGATATCCGATGAAGGGACCAGTGTATGAAAGATCATCCCATGAAGGGACCAGTGCATCAGAGATCATCCCATGAAGGGACCAGTGCATCAGAGATCATCCCATGAAGGGACCAGTGCATCAAAGACCATCCCATGAAGGGACCAGTGCATCAAAGACCATCCCATGAAGGGACCAGTGCATCAAAGACCATCCCGTGAAGGGACCAGTGCATCAAAGACCATCCCGTGAAGGGACCAGTGCATCAGAGAAAATCCCATGAAGGGACCAGTGCATCAGAGATCATCCCATGAAGGGACCAGGGCATCAGAAATCATCCCATGAAGGCACCAGCGCATCACAGCACTAAGATTAGAGGTATGCAAGTTCATCCCGTGAAGGAACCAGTGCATCAAAGGATATCCCATGAAGGGACCAGTGCATTAAAGATGACCCCATGAAGGGACCAGCGCATCAGAGATCATCCCATGAAGGGACCAATGCATCAGAGATCATCCCATGAAGGGACCAGTGCATCAGAGATCATCCCATGAAGGGATCAGTAAATCAAAGATCATCCCATGAAGGGACCAGTGGATCAAAGATCATCCCATGAAGGGACCAGTGGATCAAAGATCATCCCATGAAGGGACCAGTGCATCAAAGATCAGATTAGAGGTATGCAAGATCATCCCATGAAGGGACCAGAGCATCAAAGGATATCCCATGAAAGGACCAGTGCATCAAAGGATATCCCGTGAAGGGACCAGTGCATCAAAGATCATCCCGTGAAGGGACCAGTGCATCAAAGATCATCCCGTGAAGGGACCAGTGCATCAAAGATCATCCCGTGAAGGGACCAGTGCATCAAAGATCATCCCGTGAAGGGACCAGTGCATCAAAGATCATCCCATGAAGGGACCAGTGCAAAGTTCATCCCGTGAAGGAACCAGTGCATCACAGCACTCAGATTAGAGGTATGCAGGAACATCCCATGAAGGGACCAGGGCATCAGAGATCATCCCATGAAGGGCCCAGTGCATCAGAGATCATCCCATGAAGGGACCAGTGCATAACAGCACTCATATTAGAGGTATGCAGGAACATCCCATGAAGGGACCAGGGCATCAAAGATCATCCCATAAAGGGACCAGGGCATCAGAGATCATCCCATGAAGGGACCAGTGCATCAGAGATCATCCCATGAAGGGACCAGTGCATCAGAGATCATCCCATGAAGGGACCAGTGCATCAGAGATCATCCCATGAAGGGACCAGTGCATCAGAGATCATCCCATGAAGGGACCAGTGCATCAGAGATCATCCCATGAAGGGACCAGTGCATCAGAGATCATCCCATGAAGGGACCAGTGCATCAGAGATCATCCCATGAAGGGACCAGTGCATCAGAGATCATCCCATGAAGGGACCAGTGCATCAGAGATCATCCCATGAAGGGACCAGTGCATCAGAGATCATCCCATGAAGGGACCAGTGCATCAGAGATCATCCCATGAATGGACCAGAGCAACACCACTCAGATTAGAGGTATGCAAGATCATCCCGAGAAGGAACCAGTGCATCACAGCACTCAGATTAGAGGTATGCAAGATCATCCCATGAAGGAACCAGTGCATCAAAGATCATCCCGTGAAGGGACCAGTGCATCAAAGATCATCCCGTGAAGGGACCAGTGCATCAAAGATCATCCCGTGAAGGGACCAGTGCATCAAAGATCATCCCGTGAAGGGACCAGTGCATCAAAGATCATCCCGTGAAGGGACCAGTGCTTCAAAGATCATCCCGTGAAGGGACCAGTGCATCAAAGATCATCTCGTGAAGGGACCAGTGTATGAAAGATCATCCCATGAAGGGGCCAGTGCATCAGAGATCATGCCATGAAGGGGCCAGTGCATCAGAGATCATCCCATGAAGGGGCCAGTGCATCAGAGATCATCCCATGAAGGGGCCAGTGCATCAGAGATCATCCCATGAAGGGGCCAGTGCATCAGAGATCATCCCATGAAGGGGCCAGTGCATCAGAGATCATCCCATGAAGGGGCCAGTGCATCAGAGATCATCCCATGAAGGGGCCAGTGCATCAGAGATCATGCCATGAAGGGGCCAGTGCATCAGAGATCATCCCATGAAGGGGCCAGTGCATCAGAGATCATCCCATGAAGGGGCCAGTGCATCAGGGATCATCCCATGAAGGGACCAGTGCATCAGGGATCATCCCATGAAGGGACCAGTGCATCAGGGATCATCCCATGAAGGGACCAGTGCATCAGGGATCATCCCATGAAGGGACCAGTGCATCAGGGATCATCCCGTGAAGGGACCAGTGCATCAGGGATCATGCCGTGAAGTGACCAGTGCATCAAAGATCATGCCGTGAAGTGACCAGTGCATCAAAGATCATGCCGTGAAGTGACCAGTGCATCAAAGATCATGCCGTGAAGTGACCAGTGCATCAAAGATCATGCCGTGAAGTGACCAGTGCATCAGAGATCATCCCGTGAAGTGACCAGTGCATCAGATCATCCCATGAAGGGACCAGTGCATCAGATCATCCCATGAAGGGACCAGGGCATCAAAGACCATCCCATGAAGGGACCAGTGCATCAAAGACCATCCCATGAAGGGACCATTAGTGCATCCAAGATCATCCCATGAAGGGACCATTAGTGCATCCAAGATCATCCCATGAAGGGACCAGTGAATCAGAGATCATCCCATGAAGGGACCAGTGAATCAGAGATCATCCCATGAAGGACCAGTGCATCCAAGATCATCCCATAAAGGACCAGTGCATCCAAGATCATCCCATAAAGGACCAGTGCATCAGAGATCATCCCATAAAGGACCAGTGCATCAGAGATCATCCCATGAAGGGACCAGTGCATCAGAGATCATCCCATGAAGGGACCAGTGCATCAGAGATCATCCCATGAAGGGGCCAGTGCATCAGAGATCATCCCATGAAGGGGCCAGTGCATCAGAGATCATCCCATGAAGGGGCCAGGGCATCAGAGATCATCCCATGAAGGGGCCAGGGCATCAGAGATCATCCCATGAAGGGGCCAGGGCATCAGAGATCATCCCATGAAGGGGCCAGGGCATCAAAGACCATCCCATGAAGGGACCAGGGCATCAAAGACCATCCCATGAAGGGACCAGTGCGTCAAAGATCATCCCATAAAGGGACCAGTGCGTCAAAGATCATCCCATAAAGGGACCTGTGCGTCAAAGATCATCCCATAAAGGGACCTGTGCGTCAAAGATCATCCCATAAAGGGACCTGTGCGTCAAAGATCATCCCGTGAAGGGACCAGTGCATCAAAGATCATCCCGTGAAGGGACCAGTGCATCAAAGATCATCCCGTGAAGGGACCAGTGCATCAAAGATCATCCCGTGAAGGGACCAGTGCATCAAAGATCATCCCGTGAAGGGACCATTGCATCAAAGATCATCCCGTGAAGGGACCATTGCATCAAAGATCATCCCGTGAAGGGACCAGTGCATCAAAGATCATCCCGTGAAGGGACCAGTGCATCAAAGATCATCCCGTGAAGGGACCAGTGCATCAAAGATCATCCCGTGAAGGGACCAGTGCATCAAAGATCATCCCGTGAAGGGACCAGTGCATCAAAGATCATCCCGTGAAGGGACCAGTGCATCAAAGATCATCCCGTGAAGGGACCAGTGCATCAAAGATCATCCCGTGAAGGGACCAGTGCATCAAAGATCATCCCGTGAAGGGACCAGTGCATCAAAGATCATCCCATGAAGGGACCAGTGCATCAGGGATCATCCCATGAAGGGACCAGTGCATCAAAGTTCATGCCGTGAAGGGACCAGTGCATCAAAGATCATGCCGTGAAGTGACCAGTGCATCAAAGATCATGCCGTGAAGTGACCAGTGCATCAGAGATCATCCCATGAAGTGACCAGTGCATCAGAGATCATCCCATGAAGTGACCAGTGCATCAGATCATCCCATGAAGGGACCAGTGCATCACAGCACTCAGATTAGAGGTATGCAAGATAATCCCGTGAAGGGACCAGGGCATCAAAGATCATCCCGTGAAGGGACCAGTGCATCAAAGATCATCCCGTGAAGGGACCAGTGCATCAAAGATCATCCCGTGAAGGGACCATTGCATCAAAGATCATCCCGAGACGGGACCAGTGCATCAAAGATCATCCCGTGAAGGGACCAGTGCATCAAAGATCATCCCGTGAAGGGACCAGTGCATCAAAGATCATCCCGTGAAGGGACCAGTGCATCAAAGATCATCCCGTGAAGGGACCAGTGCATCAAAGATCATCCCGTGAAGGGACCATTGCATCAAAGATCATCCCGTGAAGGGACCATTGCATCAAAGATCATCCCGTGAAGGGACCATTGCATCAAAGATCATCCCGTGAAGGGACCATTGCATCAAAGATCATCCCGTGAAGGGACCATTGCATCAAAGATCATCCCGTGAAGGGACCAGTGCATCAAAGATCATCCCGTGAAGGGACCAGTGCATCGATTATCCCATGAAGGGACCAGTGCAAAGTTCATCCCGTGAAGGAACCAGTGCAAAGTTCATCCCGTGAAGGAACCAGTGCATCACAGCACTCATATTAGAGGTATGCAGGAACATCCCATGAAGGGACCAGGGCATCAAAGATCATCCCATAAAGGGACCAGGGCATCAAAGATCATCCCATAAAGGGACCAGGGCATCAAAGATCATCCCATAAAGGGACCAGAGCAAAGATCATCCCATAAAGGGACCAGAGCATCAGATATCCCATGAAGGGACCAGTGTATGAAAGATCATCCCATGAAGGGACCAGTGCATCAGAGATAATCCCATGAAGGGACCAGTGCATCAGAGATAATCCCATGAAGGGACCAGTGCATCAGAGATAATCCCATGAAGGGACCAGTGCATCAGAGATCATCCCATGAAGGGACCAGTGCATCAGAGATCATCCCATGAAGGGACCAGTGCATCAGAGATCATCCCATGAAGGGACCAGTGCATCAGAGATCATCCCATGAAGGGACCAGTGCATCAGAGATCATCCCATGAAGGGACCAGTGCATCAGAGATCATCCCATGAAGGGACCAGTGCATCAGATCATCCCATGAAGGGACCAGTGCATCAGATCATCCCATGAAGGGACCAGTGCATCAAAGGATATCCCATGAAGGGACCAGTGCATCAAAGGATATCCCATGAAGGGACCAGAGCATCAGATATCCCATGAAAGGACCAGTGTATGAAAGATCATCCCATGAAGGGACCAGTGTATGAAAGATCATCCCATGAAGGGACCATTAGTGCATCAAAGATCATCCAATGAAGGGACCATTCGTGCATCAAAGATCATCCCATGAAGGGACCAGTGCATCAAAGATCATCCCATGAAGGGACCAGTGCAAAGATCATCCCATGAAGGGACCATTAGTGCATCAAAGATCATCCCATGAAGGGACCATTCGTGCATCAAAGATCATCCCGTGAAGGGACCAGTGCATCAAAGATCATCCCGTGAAGGGACCAGTGCATCAAAGATCATCCCGTGAAGGGACCAGTGCATCAAAGATCATCCCGTGAAGGGACCAGTGCATCAAAGATCATCCCGTGAAGGGACCAGTGCATCAAAGATCATCCCGTGAAGGGACCAGTGCATCAAAGATCATCCCGTGAAGGGACCAGTGCATCAAAGATCATCCCGTGAAGGGACCAGTGCATCAAAGATCATCCCATGAAGGGACCAGTGCAAAGTTCATCCCGTGAAGGAACCAGTGCATCACAGCACTCAGATTAGAGGTATGCAGGAACATCCCATGAAGGGACCAGGGCATCAGAGATCATCCCATGAAGGGCCCAGTGCATCAGAGATCATCCCATGAAGGGACCAGTGCATAACAGCACTCATATTAGAGGTATGCAGGATCATCCCATGAAGGGACCAGGGCATCAAAGATCATCCCATAAAGGGACCAGAGCATCAGATATCCGATGAAGGGACCAGTGTATGAAAGATCATCCCATGAAGGGACCAGGGCATCAAAGATCATCCCATAAAGGGACCAGAGCATCAGATATCCGATGAAGGGACCAGTGTATGAAAGATCATCCCATGAAGGGACCAGTGCATCAGAGATCATCCCATGAAGGGACCAGTGCATCAGATCATCCCATGAAGGGACCAGTGCATCAGATCATCCCATGAAGGGACCAGTGCATCAGAGATCATCCCATGAAGGGACCAGGGCATCAAAGATCATCCCATAAAGGGACCAGAGCATCAGATATCCGATGAAGGGACCAGTGTATGAAAGATCATCCCATGAAGGGACCAGTGCATCAGAGATCATCCCATGAAGGGACCAGTGCATCAGATCATCCCATGAAGGGACCAGTGCATCAGATCATCCCATGAAGGGGCCAGTGCATCAGAGATCATCCCATGAAGGGGCCAGTGCATCAGAGATCATCCCATGAAGGGGCCAGGGCATCAGAGATCATCCCATGAAGGGACCAGGGCATCAGAGATCATCCCATGAAGGGACCAGGGCATCAAAGATCATCCCATGAAGGGACCAGGGCATCAAAGATCATCCCATGAAGGGACCAGGGCATCAAAGATCATCCCATGAAGGGACCAGGGCATCAAAGATCATCCCATGATGGGACCCGTGCATCAGAGATCATGCCATGAAGGGGCCCGTGCATCAGAGATCATGCCATGAAGGGGCCCGTGCATCAGAGATCATGCCATGAAGGGGCCCGTGCATCAGAGATCATGCCATGAAGGGGCCCGTGCATCAGAGATCATGCCATGAAGGGGCCCGTGCATCAGAGATCATGCCATGAAGGGGCCCGTGCATCAGAGATCATGCCATGAAGGGGCCCGTGCATCAGAGATCATGCCATGAAGGGGCCCGTGCATCAGAGATCATGCCATGAAGGGGCCCGTGCATCAGAGATCATGCCATGAAGGGGCCCGTGCATCAGAGATCATGCCATGAAGGGGCCCGTGCATCAGAGATCATGCCATGAAGGGGCCAGTGCATCAGAGATCATGCCATGAAGGGGCCAGTGCATCAGAGATCATGCCATGAAGGGGCCAGATCATGCCATGAAGGGGCCAGTGCATCAGAGATCATGCCATGAAGGGGCCAGTGCATCAGAGATCATGCCATGAAGGGGCCATTGCATCAGAGATCATGCCATGAAGGGGCCATTGCATCAGAGATCATGCCATGAAGGGGCCATTGCATCAGAGATCATGCCATGAAGGGGCCATTGCATCAGAGATCATGCCATGAAGGGGCCATTGCATCAGAGATCATGCCATGAAGGGGCCATTGCATCAGAGATCATGCCATGAAGGGGCCATTGCATCAGAGATCATGCCATGAAGGGGCCAGTGCATCAAAGACCATCCCATGAAGGGACCAGTGCATCAAAGACCATCCCATGAAGGGACCAGTGCATCAAAGACCATCCCATGAAGGGACCAGTGCATCACAGCACTCCGATTAGAGGTACGCAAGATCATCCCATGAAGGGACCAGTGCATCAGAGATCATCCCATGAAGGGACCAGTGCATCACAGAACTCCGATTAGAGGTACGCAAGATCATCCCATGAAGGGACCAGTGCATCAGAGATCATCCCGTGAAGGGACAAGTGCATCAGAGATCATCCCGTGAAGGGACAAGTGCATCAGAGATCATCCCGTGAAGGGAACAGTGCAAAGATCATGCCGTGAAGGGACCAGTGCATCAGAGATCAACCCATGAAGGGACCAGTGCATCAGAGATCATCCCATGAAGGGACCAGTGCATCAGATCATCCCATGAAGGGACCAGTGCATCAGATCATCCCATGAAGGGGCCAGGGCATCAGAGATCATCCCATGAAGGGGCCAGGGCATCAGAGATCATCCCATGAAGGGGCCAGGGCATCAAAGACCATCCCATGAAGGGACCAGGGCATCAAAGACCATCCCATGAAGGGACCAGGGCATCAAAGACCATCCCATGAAGGGACCAGGGCATCAAAGACCATCCCATGAAGGGACCAGGGCATCAAAGACCATCCCATGAAGGGACCAGGGCATCAAAGACCATCCCATGAAGGGACCAGGGCATCAAAGACCATCCCATGAAGGGACCAGGGCATCAAAGACCATCCCATGAAGGGACCAGGGCATCAAAGACCATCCCATGAAGGGACCAGGGCATCAAAGATCATCCCATGAAGGGACCAGGGCATCAAAGACCATCCCATGAAGGGACCAGGGCATCAGAGACCATCCCATGAAGGGACCAGGGCATCAGAGACCATCCCATGAAGGGGCCAGGGCATCAGAGACCATGCCATGAAGGGGCCAGGGCATCAGAGACCATGCCATGAAGGGGCCAGGGCATCAGAGACCATGCCATGAAGGGGCCAGGGCATCAGAGACCATGCCATGAAGGGGCCAGGGCATCAGAGACCATGCCATGAAGGGGCCAGTGCATCAGAGATCATGCCATGAAGGGGCCAGGGCATCAGAGACCATGCCATGAAGGGGCCAGGGCATCAGAGACCATGCCATGAAGGGGCCAGGGCATCAGAGACCATGCCATGAAGGGGCCAGTGCATCAGAGATCATGCCATGAAGGGGCCAGTGCATCAGAGATCATGCCATGAAGGGGCCAGTGCATCAGAGATCATGCCATGAAGGGGCCAGTGCATCAGAGATCATGCCATGAAGGGGCCAGTGCATCAGAGATCATGCCATGAAGGGGCCAGTGCATCAGAGATCATGCCATGAAGGGGCCAGTGCATCAGAGATCATGCCATGAAGGGGCCAGTGCATCAGAGATCATGCCATGAAGGGGCCAGTGCATCAGAGATCATGCCATGAAGGGGCCAGTGCATCAGAGATCATGCCATGAAGGGGCCAGTGCATCAGAGATCATGCCATGAAGGGGCCAGTGCATCAGAGATCATGCCATGAAGGGGCCAGTGCATCAGAGATCATGCCATGAAGGGGCCAGTGCATCAGAGATCATGCCATGAAGGGGCCAGTGCATCAGAGATCATGCCATGAAGGGGCCAGTGCATCAGAGATCATGCCATGAAGGGGCCAGTGCATCAGAGATCATGCCATGAAGGGGCCAGTGCATCAGAGATCATGCCATGAAGGGGCCAGTGCATCAGAGATCATGCCATGAAGGGGCCAGTGCATCAGAGATCATGCCATGAAGGGGCCAGTGCAGCAGGGATCATCCCATGAAGGGGCCAGTGCAGCAGGGATCATCCCATGAAGGGGCCAGTGCAGCAGGGATCATCCCATGAAGGGGCCAGTGCAGCAGGGATCATCCCATGAAGGGGCCAGTGCAGCAGGGATCATCCCATGAAGGGGCCAGTGCAGCAGGGATCATCCCATGAAGGGGCCAGTGCAGCAGGGATCATCCCATGAAGGGGCCAGTGCAGCAGGGATCATCCCATGAAGGGGCCAGTGCAGCAGGGATCATCCCATGAAGGGGCCAGTGCAGCAGGGATCATCCCATGAAGGGGCCAGTGCAGCAGGGATCATCCCATGAAGGGACCAGTGCATCAGGGATCATCCCATGAAGGGACCAGTGCATCAGGGATCATCCCATGAAGGGACCAGTGCATCAGGGATCATCCCATGAAGGGACCAGTGCATCAGGGATCATCCCATGAAGGGACCAGTGCATCAGGGATCATCCCATGAAGGGACCAGTGCATCAGGGATCATCCCATGAAGGGACCAGTGCATCAGAGATCATCCCATGAAGGGACCAGTGCATCAGAGATCATCCCATGAAGGGACCAGTGCATCACAGCACTCCGATTAGAGGTACGCAAGATCATCCCATGAAGGGACCAGTGCATCAGAGATCATCCCATGAAGGGACAAGTGCATCAGAGATCATCCCATGAAGGGACAAGTGCATCAGAGATCATCCCGTGAAGGGAACAGTGCAAAGATCATCCCGTGAAGGGAACAGTGCATCAAAGATCATGCCGTGAAGGGAACAGTGCATCAAAGATCATGCCGTGAAGGGAACAGTGCATCAAAGATCATGCCGTGAAGGGACCAGTGCATCAGAGATCATGCCGTGAAGGGACCAGTGCATCAGATCATCACATGAAGGGACCAGTGCATCAAAGACCATCCCATGAAGGGACCAGTGCATCAAAGACCATCCCATGAAGGGACCATTAGTGCATCCAAGATCATCCCATGAAGGGACCATTAGTGCATCCAAGATCATCCCATGAAGGGACCATTAGTGCATCAGAGATCATCCTATGAAGGGACCAGTGCATCCAAGATCATCTCATAAAGGACCAGTGCATCCAAGATCATCCCATGAAGGGACCAGTGCGTCAGACCATCCCATGAAGGGACCATTAGTGCATCAAAGATCATCCCATGAAGGGACCAGTGCGTCAAAGACCATCCCATGAAGGGACCATTAGTGCATCAAAGATCATCCCATGAAGGGACCAGTGCATCCAAGATCATCCCATAAAGGACGTGTGCATCAAGATCATCCCATGAAGGGACCAGTGCGTCAAAGACCATCCCATGAAGGGACCATTAGTGCATCAAAGATCATCCCATGAAGGGACCAGTGCGTCAAAGACCATCCCATGAAGGGACCATTAGTGCATCAAAGATCATCCCATGAAGGGACCAGTGCATCCAAGATCATCCCATAAAGGACGTGTGCATCAAGATCATCCCATGAAGGGACCAGTGCATCAAAGATCATCCCATAAAGGACCAGTGCATCAGAGATCATCCCGTGAAGGGACCAGTGCATCAAAGATCATCCCGTGAAGGGACCAGTGCATCAAAGATCATCCCGTGAAGGGACCAGTGCATCAAAGATCATCCCGTGAAGGGACCAGTGCATCAAAGATCATCCCGTGAAGTGACCAGTGCATCAAAGATCATCCCGTGAAGGGACCAGTGCATCAAAGATCATCCCGTGAAGGGACCAGTGCATCAAAGATCATCCCATGAAGGGACCAGTGCATCAAAGATCATCCCGTGAAGGGGCCAGTGCATCAGAGATCATCCCTTGAAGGGGCCAGTGCATCAGAGATCATCCCATGAAGGGGCCAGTGCATCAGAGATCATCCCATGAAGGGGCCAGTGCATCAGAGATCATCCCATGAAGGGGCCAGTGCATCAGAGATCATCCCATGAAGGGGCCAGTGCATCAGAGATCATCCCATGAAGGGACCAGTGCATCAGAGATCATCCCATGAAGGGACCAGTGCATCAGAGATCATCCCATGAAGGGACCAGTGCATCAGAGATCATCCCATGAAGGGACCAGTGCATCAGAGATCATCCCATGAAGGGGCCAGTGTATCAGAGATCATCCCATGAAGGGGCCAGTGCATCAGAGATCATCCCATGAAGGGGTCAGTGCATCAGAGATCATCCCATGAAGGGGCCAGTGCATCAGAGATCATCCCATGAAGGGGCCAGTGCATCAGAGATCATCCCATGAAGGGGCCAGTGCATCAGAGATCATCCCATGAAGTGACCAGTGCATCATGTCATCCCATGAAGGGACCAGTGCATCACAGCACTCAGATTAGAGGTATGCAAGATCATCCCATGAAGGGACCAGGGCATTAAAGATCATCCCATGAAGGGACCAGTGCATCAGATCATCCCATGAAGGGACCAGTGCATCAGATCATCCCATGAAGGGACCAGTGCATCAGATCATCCCATGAAGGGACCAGTGCATCAGATCATCCCATGAAGGGACCAGTGCATCAGAGATCATCCCATGAAGGGACCAGTAAATCAAAGATCATCCCATTAAGGGACCAGTGGATCAAAGATCATCCCATTAAGGGACCAGTGCATCACTGCTCAGATTAGCGATATGCAAGATCATCCCATGAAGGGACCAGTGCATCAAAGATCATCCCATGAAGGGACCAGTGCATCAAAGATCATCCCATGAAGGGACCAGAGCATCAAAGGATATCCCATGAAAGGACCAGTGCATCAAAGGATATCCCATGAAGGGACCAGTGCATCAAAGGATATCCCATGAAGGGACCAGCGCATTAAAGATCACCCCATGAAGGGACCAGCGCATCAGAGATCATCCCATGAAGGGACCAGTGCATCAGAGATCATCCCATGAAGGGACCAGTGCATCAGAGATCATCCAATGAAGGGACCAGTGCATCAGAGATCATCCCATGAAGGGACCAGTGCATCAGAGATCATCCCATGAAGGGACCAGTGCATCAGAGATCATCCCATGAAGGGACCAGTGCATCAGAGATCATCCCATGAAGGGACCAGTGCATCAGAGATCATGCCATGAAAGGGCCAGTGCAACAAAGATCCCATGAAGGGGCCAGTGCAACACAGATCATCCCATGAATGGACCAGAGCAACACCACTCAGATTAGAGGTATTCAAGATCATCCCGAGAAGGGACCAGTGCATCAAAGATCATCCCGTGAAGGGACCAGTGCATCAAAGATCATCCCGTGAAGGGACCAGTGCATCAAAGATCATCCCGTGAAGGGACCAGTGCATCAAAGATCATCCCGTGAAGGGACCAGTGCATCAAAGATCATCCCGTGAAGGGACCAGTGCATCAAAATCATCCCGTGAAGGGACCAGTGCATCAAAATCATCCCGTGAAGGGACCAGTGCATCAAAGATCATCCCGTGAAGGGACCAGTGCATCAAAGATCCCATGAAGGGACCAGTGCATCAAAGATCATCCCATGAAGGGACCAGTGCAAAGTTCATCCCGTGAAGGAACCAGTGCATCACAGCACTCAGATTAGAGGTATGCAAGTTCATCCCATGAAGGGACGAGTGCATCAAAGATCTACCCATGAAGCTACCAGTGCATCAGAGATCATCCCATGAAGGGACCAGGGCATCAGAGATCATCCCATGAAGGGACCAGTGCATCAAGATCATCCCATGAAGGGACCAGTGCATCAGAGATCATCCCATGAAGGGACCAGTGCATCAGAGATCATCCCATGAAGGGACCAGTGCAAAGATGATCCCATGAAGGGTACAGTGCAAAGATGATCCCATGAAGGGTACAGTGCAAAGATGATCCCATGAAGGGTACAGTGCAAAGATGATCCCATGAAGGGTACAGTGCAAAGATGATCCCATGAAGGGTACAGTGCAAAGATGATCCCATGAAGGGTACAGTGCAAAGATGATCCCATGAAGGGACCAGTGCATCAAAGATCATCCCAAGAAGGGACCAGTGCATCAAAGATCATCCCAAGAAGGGACCAGTGCATCAGAGATCATCCCATGAAGGGACCAGTGCATCAGAGATCATCCCATGAATGGACCAGAGCAACACCACTCAGATTAGAGGTATACAAGATCATCCCGAGAAGGAACCAGTGCATCAAAGATCATCCCGTGAAGGGACCAGTGCATCAAAGATCATCCCGTGAAGGGACCAGTGCATCAAAGATCATCCCGTGAAGGGACCAGTGCATCAAAGATCATCCCGTGAAGGGACCAGTGCATCAAAGATCATCCCGTGAAAGGACCAGTGCAAAGTTCATCCCGTGAAGGAACCAGCGCATCACAGCACTCAGATTAGAGGTATGCAGGAACATCCCATGAAGGGACCAGGGCATCAGAGATCATCCCATGAAGGGCCCAGTGCATCAGAGATCATCCCATGAAGGGACCAGTGCATAACAGCACTCATATTAGAGGTATGCAGGAACATCCCATGAAGGGACCAGGGCATCAAAGATCATCCCATAAAGGGACCAGTGCATCAGAGATCATCCCATGAAGGGACCAGTGCATCAGAGATCATCCCATGAAGGGACCAGTGCATCAGAGATCATCCCATGAAGGGACCAGTGCATCAGAGATCATCCCATGAAGGGACCAGTGCATCAGAGATCATCCCATGAAGGGACCAGAGCAACACCACTCAGATTAGAGGTATGCAAGATCATCCCATGAAGGAACCAGTGCATCAAAGATCATCCCGTGAAGGGACCAGTGCATCAAAGATCATCCCGTGAAGGGACCAGTGCATCAAAGATCATCCCGTGAAGGGACCAGTGCATCAAAGATCATCCCGTGAAGGGACCAGTGCATCAGATCATCCCATGAAGGGACCAGTGCATCAGATCATCCCATGAAGGGACCAGTGCATCAGAGATCATCCCATGAAGGGGCCAGGGCATCAGAGATCATCCCATGAAGGGGCCAGGGCATCAGAGATCATCCCATGAAGGGACCAGGGCATCAGAGATCATCCCATGAAGGGACCAGGGCATCAGAGACCATCCCATGAAGGGACCAGGGCATCAGAGACCATCCCATGAAGGGACCAGGGCATCAGAGACCATGCCATGAAGGGACCAGGGCATCAGAGACCATGCCATGAAGGGACCAGGGCATCAGAGACCATGCCATGAAGGGGCCAGTGCATCAGAGACCATGCCATGAAGGGGCCAGTGCATCAGAGACCATGCCATGAAGGGGCCAGTGCATCAGAGACCATGCCATGAAGGGGCCAGTGCATCAGAGACCATGCCATGAAGGGGCCAGTGCATCAGAGACCATGCCATGAAGGGGCCAGTGCATCAGAGACCATGCCATGAAGGGGCCAGTGCATCAGAGACCATGCCATGAAGGGGCCAGTGCATCAGAGACCATGCCATGAAGGGGCCAGTGCATCAGAGATCATCCCATGAAGGGGCCAGTGCATCAGAGATCATCCCATGAAGGGGCCAGTGCATCAGAGATCATCCCATGAAGGGGCCAGTGCATCAGAGATCATCCCATGAAGGGGCCAGTGCATCAGAGATCATCCCATGAAGGGGCCAGTGCATCAGAGATCATCCCATGAAGGGGCCAGTGCATCAGAGATCATCCCATGAAGGGGCCAGTGCATCAGAGATCATCCCATGAAGGGGCCAGTGCATCAGAGATCATCCCATGAAGGGGCCAGTGCATCAGAGATCATCCCATGAAGGGGCCAGTGCATCAGAGATCATCCCATGAAGGGGCCAGTGCATCAGAGATCATCCCATGAAGGGGCCAGTGCATCAGAGATCATCCCATGAAGGGGCCAGTGCATCAGAGATCATCCCATGAAGGGACCAGTGCATCAGGGATCATCCCATGAAGGGACCAGTGCATCAGGGATCATCCCATGAAGGGACCAGTGCATCAGGGATCATCCCATGAAGGGACCAGTGCATCAGGGATCATCCCATGAAGGGACCAGTGCATCAGGGATCATCCCGTGAAGGGACCAGTGCATCAGGGATCATCCCGTGAAGGGACCAGTGCATCAGGGATCATCCCGTGAAGGGACCAGTGCATCAGGGATCATCCCGTGAAGGGACCAGTGCATCAAAGATCATCCCGTGAAGTGACCAGTGCATCAAAGATCATGCCGTGAAGTGACCAGTGCATCAAAGATCATGCCGTGAAGTGACCAGTGCATCAGAGATCATCCCGTGAAGTGACCAGTGCATCAGATCATCCCATGAAGGGACCAGTGCATCAGATCATCCCATGAAGGGACCAGTGCATCACAGCACTCAGATTAGAGGTATGCAAGATCATCCCATGAAGGGACCAGGGCATTAAAGATCATCCCATGAAGGGACCAGTGCATCAAAGACCATCCCATGAAGGGACCAGTGCATCAAAGACCATCCCATGAAGGGACCATTAGTGCATCCAAGATCATCCCATGAAGGGACCATTAGTGCATCCAGGATCATCCCATGAAGGGACCAGTGAATCAGAGATCATCCCATGAAGGACCAGTGCATCCAAGATCATCCCATAAAGGACCAGTGCATCAGAGATCATCCCATGAAGGGGCCAGTGCATCAGAGATCATCCCATGAAGGGGCCAGTGCATCAGAGATCATCCCATGAAGGGGCCAGTGCATCAGAGATCATCCCATGAAGGGGCCAGTGCATCAGAGATCATCCCATGAAGGGGCCAGTGCATCAGAGATCATCCCATGAAGGGGCCAGTGCATCAGAGATCATCCCATGAAGGGGCCAGTGCATCAGAGATCATCCCATGAAGGGGCCAGTGCATCAGAGATCATCCCATGAAGGGGCCAGTGCATCAGAGATCATCCCATGAAGGGGCCAGGGCATCAAAGATCATCCCATGAAGGGGCCAGGGCATCAAAGATCATCCCATGAAGGGACCAGGGCATCAAAGATCATCCCATGAAGGGACCAGGATATCAAAGACCATCCCAAGAAGGGACCAGGGCATCAAAGACCATCCCATGAAGGGACCAGGGCATCAAAGACCATCCCATGAAGGGACCAGGGCATCAAAGACCATCCCATGAAGGGACCAGGGCATCAAAGACCATCCCATGAAGGGACCAGGGCATCAAAGACCATCCCATGAAGGGACCAGGGCATCAAAGACCATCCCATGAAGGGGCCAGTGCATCAAAGACCATCCCATGAAGGGACCAGTGCATCAAAGACCATCCCATGAAGGGACCAGTGCATCAAAGACCATCCCATGAAGGGACCAGTGCATCCAAGATGATCCCATGAAGGGACCATTAGTGCATCAAAGATCATCCAATGAAGGGACCTTTAGTGCATCAGAGATCATCCCATGAAGGGACCAGTGCGTCAAAGATCATCCCATGAAGGGACCTTTAGTGCATCAGAGATCATCCCATGAAGGGACCAGTGCATCAGAGATCATCCCATGAAGGGACCAGTGCATCAAGATCATCCCATAAAGGGACCTGTGTGTCAAAGATCATCCCATAAAGGGACCAGTGCGTCAAAGATCATCCCATAAAGGGACCAGTGCGTCAAAGATCATCCCGTGAAGGGACCAGTGCGTCAAAGATCATCCCATAAAGGGACCAGAGCAAAGATCATCCCATAAAGGGACCAGAGCATCAGATATCCCATGAAGGGACCAGTGTATGAAAGATCATCCCATGACGGGACCAGTGCATCAGAGATAATCCCATGAAGGGACCAGTGCATCAGAGATAATCCCATGAAGGGACCAGTGCATCAGAGATCATCCCATGAAGGGACCAGTGCATCAGAGATCATCCCATGAAGGGACCAGTGCATCAGATCATCCCATGAAGGGACCAGTGCATCATATCATCCCATGAAGGGACCAGTGCATCAGATCATCCCATGAAGGGACCAGTGCATCAGATCATCCCATGAAGGGACCAGTGCATCACAGCACTCAGATTAGAGGTATGCAAGATCATCCCATGAAGGGACCAGGGCATCAAAGATCATCCCGTGAAGGGACCAGTGCATCAAAGATCATCCCGTGAAGGGACCATTGCATCAAAGATCATCCCGTGAAGGGACCATTGCATCAAAGATCATCCCGTGAAGGGACCAGGGCATCAAAGATCATCCCATAAAGGGACCAGAGCAAAGATCATCCCATAAAGGGACCAGAGCATCAGATATCCCATGAAGGGACCAGTGTATGAAAGATCATCCCATGACGGGACCAGTGCATCAGAGATAATCCCATGAAGGGACCAGTGCATCAGAGATAATCCCATGAAGGGACCAGTGCATCAGAGATAATCCCATGAAGGGACCAGTGCATCAGAGATCATCCCATGAAGGGACCAGTGCATCAGAGATCATCCCATGAAGGGACCAGTGCATCAGAGATCATCCCATGAAGGGACCAGTGCATCAGATCATCCCATGAAGGGACCAGTGCATCAGATCATCCCATGAAGGGACCAGTGCATCAGATCATCCCATGAAGGGACCAGTGCATCAAAGGATATCCCATGAAGGGACCAGTGCATCAAAGGATATCCCTTCCCAGAGCATCAGATATCCCATGAAAGGACCAGTGTATGAAAGATCATCCCATGAAGGGACCAGTGTATGAAAGATCATCCCATGAAGGGACCATTAGTGCATCAAAGATCATCCAATGAAGGGACCATTCGTGCATCAAAGATCATCCTATGAAGGGACCAGTGCATCAAAGATCATCCCATGAAGGGACCATTAGTGCATCAAAGATCATCCAATGAAGGGACCATTCGTGCATCAAAGATCATCCCATGAAGGGACCAGTGCATCAAAGATCATCCCATGAAGGGACCAGTGCATCAAAGATCATCCCATGAAGGGACCAGTGCATCAAAGATCATCCCGTGAAGGGACCATTGCATCAAAGATCATCCCGTGAAGGGACCATTGCATCAAAGATCATCCCGTGAAGGGACCAGTGCATCAAAGATCATCCCGAGACTGAACCAGTGCATCAAAGATCATCCCGTGAAGGGACCAGTGCATCAAAGATCATCCCGTGAAGGGACCATTGCATCAAAGATCATCCCGTGAAGGGACCAGTGCATCAAAGATCATCCCGTGAAGGGACCAGTGCATCAAAGATCATCCCGTTAAGGGACCAGTGCATCAAAGATCATCCCGTGAAGGGACCAGTGCATCAAAGATCATCCCATGAAGGGACCATTGCATCAAAGATCATCCCGTGAAGGGACCATTGCATCAAAGATCATCCCGTGAAGGGACCAGTGCATCAAAGATCATCCCGAGACGGGACCAGTGCATCAAAGATCATCCCGTGAAGGGACCAGTGCATCAAAGATTATCCCGTGAAGGGACCATTGCATCAAAGATCATCCCGTGAAGGGACCAGTGCATCAAAGATCATCCCGTGAAGGGACCAGTGCATCAAAGATCATCCCGTGAAGGGACCAGTGCATCAAAGATCATCCCGTGAAGGGACCAGTGCATCAAAGATCATCCCGTGAAGGGACCAGTGCATCAAAGATTATCCCATGAAGAGACCAGTGCAAAGTTCATCCCGTGAAGGAACCAGTGCATCACAGCACTCCGATTAGAGGTATGCAAGTTCATCCCATGAAGGGACGAGTGCATCAAAGATCTACCCATGAAGCTACCAGTGCATCAGAGATCATCCCATGAAGGGACCAGGGCATCAGAGATCATCCCATGAAGGGACCAGTGCATAACAGCACTCATATTAGAGGTATGCAGGAACATCCCATGAAGGGACCAGGGCATCAAAGATCATCCCATAAAGGGACCAGAGCAAAGATCATCCCATAAAGGGACCAGAGCATCAGAGATCATCCCGTGAAGGGACCGGTGCGTCAAAGATCATCCCGTGAAGGGGCCAGAGCATCAGAGATCATCCCGTGAAGGGGCCAGTGCATCAGAGATCATCCCGTGAAGGGGCCAGTGCATCAGAGATCATCCCATGAAGGGGCCAGTGCATCAGAGATCATCCCATGAAGGGGCCAGTGCATCAGAGATCATCCCATGAAGGGGCCAATGCATCAGAGATCATCCCATGAAGGGGCCAGTGCATCAGAGATCATCCCATGAAGGGGCCAGTGCATCAGAGATCATCCCATGAAGGGGCCAGTGCATCAGAGATCATCCCATGAAGGGGCCAGTGCATCAGAGATCATCCCATGAAGGGGCCAGTGCATCAGAGATCATCCCATGAAGGGGCCAGTGCATCAGAGATCATCCCATGAAGGGGCCAGTGCATCAGAGATCATCCCATGAAGGGGCCAGTGCATCAGAGATCATCCCATGAAGGGGCCAGTGCATCAGAGATCATCCCATGAAGGGGCCAGTGCATCAGATCATCCCATGGAGGGACCAGTGCATCAAAGCACTCAGATTAGAGGTATGCAAGATCATCCCATGAAGGGACCAGGGCATTAAAGATGATCCCATGAATGGACCAGAGCATCAGATCATCCCATGAAGGGACCAGTGCATCAGATCATCCCATGAAGGGACCAGTGCATCAGATCATCCCATGAAGGGACCAGTGCATCAGATCATCCCATGAAGGGACCAGTGCATCAGATCATCCCATGAAGGGACCAGTGCATCAGATCATCCCATGAAGGGACCAGTGCATCAGATCATCCCATGAAGGGACCAGTGCATCAGATCATCCCATGAAGGGACCAGTGCATCAGAGATTATGCCATTAAGGGACCAGTGGATCAAAGATCATCCCATTAAGGGACCAGTGGATCAAAGATCATCCCATTAAGGGACCAGTGGATCAAAGATCATCCCATTAAGGGACCAGTGCATCACTGCTCAGATTAGCGATATGCAAGATCATCCCATGAAGGGACCAGTGCATCAAAGATCATCCCATGAAGGGACCAGTGCATCAAAGATCATATTAGAGGTATGCAAGATCATCCCATGAAGGGACCAGAGCATCAAAGGATAGCCCATGAAGGGACCAGTGCATCAAAGGATATCCCATGAAGGGACCAGCGCATTAAAGATCACCCCATGAAGGGACCAGCGCATCAAAGATCACCCCATGAAGGGACCAGCGCATCAGAGATCATCCCATGAAGGGACCAGCGCATCAGAGATCATCCCATGAAGGGACCAGCGCATCAGAGATCATCCCATGAAGGGACCAGTGCATCAGAGATCATCCCATGAAGGGACCAGTGCATCAGAGATCATCCCATGAAGGGACCAGTGCATCAGAGATCATCCCATGAAGGGACCAGTGCATCAGAGATCATCCCATGAAGGGGCCAGTGCATCAGAGATCATCCCATGAAGGGGCCAGTGCATCAGAGATCCCATGAAGGGGCCAGTGCAACAAAGATCATCCCATGAATGGACCAGAGCAACACCACTCAGATTAGAGGTATTCAAGATCATCCCGAGAAGGGACCAGTGCATCAAAGATCATCCCGAGAAGGGACCAGTGCATCAAAGATCATCCCGTGAAGGGACCAGTGCATCAAAGATCATCCCGTGAAGGGACCAGTGCATCAAAGATCATCCCGTGAAGGGACCAGTGCATCAAAGATCATCCCGTGAAGGGACCAGTGCATCAAAGATCATCCCGTGAAGGGACCAGTGCATCAAAGATCATCCCATGAAGGGACCAGTGCATCAGGGATCATCCCATGAAGGGACCAGTGCATCAAAGTTCATGCCGTGAAGGGACCAGTGCATCAAAGATCATGCCGTGAAGTGACCAGTGCATCAAAGATCATGCCGTGAAGTGACCAGTGCATCAGAGATCATCCCATGAAGTGACCAGTGCATCAGATCATCCCATGAAGGGACCAGTGCATCACAGCACTCAGATTAGAGGTATGCAAGATCATCCCATGAAGGGACCAGGGCATCAAAGATCATCCCGTGAAGGGACCAGTGCATCAAAGATCATCCCGTGAAGGGACCATTGCATCAAAGATCATCCCGTGAAGGGACCATTGCATCAAAGATCATCCCGTGAAGGGACCAGTGCATCAAAGATCATCCCGAGAAGGGACCAGTGCATCAAAGATCATCCCGTGAAGGGACCAGTGCATCAAAGATCATCCCGTGAAGGGACCATTGCATCAAAGATCATCCCGTGAAGGGACCAGTGCATCAAAGATCATCCCGTGAAGGGACCAGTGCATCAAAGATCATCCCGTGAAGGGACCAGTGCATCAAAGATCATCCCGTGAAGGGACCAGTGCATCAAAGATCATCCCGTGAAGGGACCAGTGCATCAAAGATCCCATGAAGGGACCAGTGCATCAAAGATTATCCCATGAAGAGACCAGTGCAAAGTTCATCCCGTGAAGGAACCAGTGCATCACAGCACTCCGATTAGAGGTATGCAAGTTCATCCCATGAAGGGACGAGTGCATCAAAGATCTACCCATGAAGCTACCAGTGCATCAGAGATCATCCCATGAAGGGACCAGGGCATCAGAGATCATCCCATGAAGGGACCAGTGCATAACAGCACTCATATTAGAGGTATGCAGGAACATCCCATGAAGGGACCAGGGCATCAAAGATCATCCCATAAAGGGACCAGAGCATCAGATATCCCATGAAGGGACCAGTGTATGAAAGATCATCCCATGACGGGACCAGTGCATCAGAGATAATCCCATGAAGGGACCAGTGCATCAGAGATAATCCCATGAAGGGACCAGTGCATCAGAGATCATCCCATGAAGGGACCAGTGCATCAGAGATCATCCCATGAAGGGACCAGTGCATCATAGATCATCCCATGAAGGGACCAGTGCATCAGAGATCATCCCATGAAGGGACCAGTGCATCAGATCATCCCATGAAGGGACCAGTGCATCAGATCATCCCATGAAGGGACCAGTGCATCAGATCATCCCATGAAGGGACCAGTGCATCACAGCACTCAGATTAGAGGTATGCAAGATCATCCCATGAAGGGACCAGGGCATCAAAGATCATCCCGTGAAGGGACCAGTGCATCAAAGATCATCCCGTGAAGGGACCATTGCATCAAAGATCATCCCGTGAAGGGACCATTGCATCAAAGATCATCCCGTGAAGGGACCAGGGCATCAAAGATCATCCCATAAAGGGACCAGAGCAAAGATCATCCCATAAAGGGACCAGAGCATCAGATATCCCATGAAGGGACCAGTGTATGAAAGATCATCCCATGACGGGACCAGTGCATCAGAGATAATCCCATGAAGGGACCAGTGCATCAGAGATAATCCCATGAAGGGACCAGTGCATCAGAGATAATCCCATGAAGGGACCAGTGCATCAGAGATAATCCCATGAAGGGACCAGTGCATCAGAGATCATCCCATGAAGGGACCAGTGCATCAGAGATCATCCCATGAAGGGACCAGTGCATCAGATCATCCCATGAAGGGACCAGTGCATCAAAGGATATCCCATGAAGGGACCAGTGCATCAAAGGATATCCCATGAAGGGACCAGTGCATCAAAGGATATCCCATGAAGGGACCAGAGCATCAGATATCCCATGAAAGGACCAGTGTATGAAAGATCATCCCATGAAGGGACCAGTGTATGAAAGATCATCCCATGAAGGGACCATTAGTGCATCAAAGATCATCCAATGAAGGGACCATTCGTGCATCAAAGATCATCCTATGAAGGGACCAGTGCATCAAAGATCATCCCATGAAGGGACCATTAGTGCATCAAAGATCATCCCATGAAGGGACCATTAGTGCATCAAAGATCATCCAATGAAGGGACCATTCGTGCATCAAAGATCATCCCATGAAGGGACCAGTGCATCAAAGATCATCCCATGAAGGGACCAGTGCATCAAAGATCATCCCATGAAGGGACCAGTGCATCAAAGATCATCCCATGAAGGGACCATTGCATCAAAGATCATCCCGTGAAGGGACCATTGCATCAAAGATCATCCCGTGAAGGGACCAGTGCATCAAAGATCATCCCGAGACGGGACCAGTGCATCAAAGATCATCCCGTGAAGGGACCATTGCATCAAAGATCATCCCGTGAAGGGACCAGTGCATCAAAGATCATCCCATGAAGGGACAATTGCATCAAAGATCATCCCGTGAAGGGACCATTGCATCAAAGATCATCCCGTGAAGGGACCAGTGCATCAAAGATCATCCCGAGACGGGACCAGTGCATCAAAGATCATCCCGTGAAGGGACCAGTGCATCAAAGATCATCCCGTGAAGGGACCAGTGCATCAAAGATCATCCCGTGAAGGGACCAGTGCATCAAAGATCATCCCGTGAAGGGACCAGTGCATCAAAGATCATCCCGTGAAGGGACCAGTGCATCAAAGATCATCCCGTGAAGGGACCAGTGCATCAAAGATCATCCCGTGAAGGGACCAGTGCATCAAAGATTATCCCATGAAGAGACCAGTGCAAAGTTCATCCCGTGAAGGAACCAGTGCATCACAGCACTCCGATTAGAGGTATGCAAGTTCATCCCATGAAGGGACGAGTGCATCAAAGATCTACCCATGAAGCTACCAGTGCATCAGAGATCATCCCATGAAGGGACCAGGGCATCAGAGATCATCCCATGAAGGGACCAGTGCATAACAGCACTCATATTAGAGGTATGCAGGAACATCCCATGAAGGGACCAGGGCATCAAAGATCATCCCATAAAGGGACCAGAGCAAAGATCATCCCATAAAGGGACCAGAGCATCAGATATCCCATGAAGGGACCAGTGTATGAAAGATCATCCCATGACGGGACCAGTGCATCAGAGATAATCCCATGAAGGGACCAGTGCATCAGAGATAATCCCATGAAGGGACCAGTGCATCAGAGATAATCCCATGAAGGGACCAGTGCATCAGAGATCATCCCATGAAGGGACCAGTGCATCAGAGATCATCCCATGAAGGGACCAGTGCATCAGATCATCCCATGAAGGGACCAGTGCATCAAAGGATATCCCATGAAGGGACCAGTGCATCAAAGGATATCCCATGAAGGGACCAGAGCATCAGATATCCCATGAAAGGACCAGTGTATGAAAGATCATCCCATGAAGGGACCAGTGTATGAAAGATCATCCCATGAAGGGACCATTAGTGCATCAAAGATCATCCAATGAAGGGACCATTCGTGCATCAAAGATCATCCTATGAAGGGACCAGTGCATCAAAGATCATCCCATGAAGGGACCATTAGTGTATCAAAGACCATCCCATGAAGGGACCATTAGTGCATCAAAGATCATCCCATGAAGGGACCATTCGTGCATCAAAGATCATCCCATGAAGGGACCAGTGCATCAAAGATCATCCCATGAAGGGACCAGTGCATCAAAGATCATCCCATGAAGGGACCAGTGCATCAGAGATCATCCCATGAAGGGACCAGTGCATCAGAGATCATCCCATGAAGGGACCAGTGCATCAGAGATCATCCCATGAAGGGACCATTAGTGCATCAAAGATCATCCCATGAAGGGACCATTCGTGCATCAAAGATCATCCCATGAAGGGACCAGTGCATCAAAGATCATCCCATGAAGGGACCAGTGCATCAAAGATCATCCCATGAAGGGACCAGTGCATCAAAGATCATCCCATGAAGGGACCAGTGCATCAGAGATCATCCCATGAAGGGACCAGTGCATCAGAGATCATCCCATGAAGGGACCAGTGCATCAGAGATCATCCCATGAATGGACCAGAGCAACACCACTCAGATTAGAGGTATGCAAGATCATCCCGAGAAGGAACCAGTGCATCACAGCACTCAGATTAGAGGTATGCAAGATCATCCCGTGAAGGAACCAGTGCATCAAAGATCATCCCGTGAAGGGACCAGTGCATCAAAGATCATCCCGTGAAGGGACCAGTGCATCAAAGATCATCCCGTGAAGGGACCAGTGCATCAAAGATCATCCCATGAAGGGACCAGTGCAAAGTTCATCCCGTGAAGGAACCAGTGCATCACAGCACTCAGATTAGAGGTATGCAGGAACATCCCATGAAGGGACCAGGGCATCAGAGATCATCCCATGAAGGGCCCAGTGCATCAGAGATCATCCCATGAAGGGACCAGTGCATAACAGCACTCATATTAGAGGTATGCAGGATCATCCCATGAAGGGACCAGGGCATCAAAGATCATCCCATAAAGGGACCAGAGCATCAGATATCCGATGAAGGGACCAGTGTATGAAAGATCATCCCATGAAGGGACCAGGGCATCAAAGATCATCCCATAAAGGGACCAGGGCATCAAAGATCATCCCATAAAGGGACCAGAGCATCAGATATCCGATGAAGGGACCAGTGTATGAAAGATCATCCCATGAAGGGACCAGTGCATCAGAGATCATCCCATGAAGGGACCAGTGCATCAGATCATCCCATGAAGGGACCAGTGCATCAGATCATCCCATGAAGGGACCAGTGCATCAGATCATCCCATGAAGGGACCAGTGCATCAGATCATCCCATGAAGGGACCAGGGCATCAGAGATCATCCCATGAAGGGACCAGGGCATCAGAGATCATCCCATGAAGGGACCAGGGCATCAGAGATCATCCCATGAAGGGACCAGGGCATCAGAGATCATCCCATGAAGGGACCAGGGCATCAGAGATCATCCCATGAAGGGACCAGGGCATCAAAGATCATCCCATGAAGGGACCAGTGCATCAGAGATCATCCCATGAAGGGACCAATGCACCAGAGATCATCCCATGAAGGGACCAATGCATCAGATCATCCCATGAAGGGACCAATGCATCAGATCATCCCATGAAGGGACCAGTGCATCAAAGATAATCCCATGAAGGGACCATTGCATCAAAGATCATCCCGTGAAGGGACCATTGCATCAAAGATCATCCCGTGAAGGGACCAGTGCATCAAAGATCATCCCGAGAAGGGACCAGTGCATCAAAGATCATCCCGTGAAGGGACCAGTGCATCAAAGATCATCCCGTGAAGGGACCATTGCATCAAAGATCATCCCGTGAAGGGACCAGTGCATCAAAGATCATCCCGTGAAGGGACCAGTGCATCAAAGATCATCCCGTGAAGGGACCAGTGCATCAAAGATCATCCCGTGAAGGGACCAGTGCATCAAAGATCATCCCGTGAAGGGACCAGTGCATCAAAGATCATCCCGTGAAGGGACCAGTGCATCAAAGATCATCCCGTGAAGGGACCAGTGCATCAAAGATCCCATGAAGGGACCAGTGCATCAAAGATTATCCCATGAAGAGACCAGTGCAAAGTTCATCCCGTGAAGGAACCAGTGCATCACAGCACTCCGATTAGAGGTATGCAAGTTCATCCCATGAAGGGACGAGTGCATCAAAGATCTACCCATGAAGCTACCAGTGCATCAGAGATCATCCCATGAAGGGACCAGGGCATCAGAGATCATCCCATGAAGGGACCAGTGCATAACAGCACTCATATTAGAGGTATGCAGGAACATCCCATGAAGGGACCAGGGCATCAAAGATCATCCCATAAAGGGACCAGAGCATCAGATATCCCATGAAGGGACCAGTGTATGAAAGATCATCCCATGACGGGACCAGTGCATCAGAGATAATCCCATGAAGGGACCAGTGCATCAGAGATAATCCCATGAAGGGACCAGTGCATCAGAGATCATCCCATGAAGGGACCAGTGCATCAGAGATCATCCCATGAAGGGACCAGTGCATCATAGATCATCCCATGAAGGGACCAGTGCATCAGAGATCATCCCATGAAGGGACCAGTGCATCAGATCATCCCATGAAGGGACCAGTGCATCAGATCATCCCATGAAGGGACCAGTGCATCAGATCATCCCATGAAGGGACCAGTGCATCACAGCACTCAGATTAGAGGTATGCAAGATCATCCCATGAAGGGACCAGGGCATCAAAGATCATCCCGTGAAGGGACCAGTGCATCAAAGATCATCCCGTGAAGGGACCATTGCATCAAAGATCATCCCGTGAAGGGACCATTGCATCAAAGATCATCCCGTGAAGGGACCAGGGCATCAAAGATCATCCCATAAAGGGACCAGAGCAAAGATCATCCCATAAAGGGACCAGAGCATCAGATATCCCATGAAGGGACCAGTGTATGAAAGATCATCCCATGACGGGACCAGTGCATCAGAGATAATCCCATGAAGGGACCAGTGCATCAGAGATAATCCCATGAAGGGACCAGTGCATCAGAGATAATCCCATGAAGGGACCAGTGCATCAGAGATAATCCCATGAAGGGACCAGTGCATCAGAGATCATCCCATGAAGGGACCAGTGCATCAGAGATCATCCCATGAAGGGACCAGTGCATCAGATCATCCCATGAAGGGACCAGTGCATCAAAGGATATCCCATGAAGGGACCAGTGCATCAAAGGATATCCCATGAAGGGACCAGTGCATCAAAGGATATCCCATGAAGGGACCAGAGCATCAGATATCCCATGAAAGGACCAGTGTATGAAAGATCATCCCATGAAGGGACCAGTGTATGAAAGATCATCCCATGAAGGGACCATTAGTGCATCAAAGATCATCCAATGAAGGGACCATTCGTGCATCAAAGATCATCCTATGAAGGGACCAGTGCATCAAAGATCATCCCATGAAGGGACCATTAGTGCATCAAAGATCATCCCATGAAGGGACCATTAGTGCATCAAAGATCATCCAATGAAGGGACCATTCGTGCATCAAAGATCATCCCATGAAGGGACCAGTGCATCAAAGATCATCCCATGAAGGGACCAGTGCATCAAAGATCATCCCATGAAGGGACCAGTGCATCAAAGATCATCCCATGAAGGGACCATTGCATCAAAGATCATCCCGTGAAGGGACCATTGCATCAAAGATCATCCCGTGACGGGACCAGTGCATCAAAGATCATCCCGAGACGGGACCAGTGCATCAAAGATCATCCCGTGAAGGGACCATTGCATCAAAGATCATCCCGTGAAGGGACCAGTGCATCAAAGATCATCCCATGAAGGGACCATTGCATCAAAGATCATCCCGTGAAGGGACCATTGCATCAAAGATCATCCCGTGAAGGGACCAGTGCATCAAAGATCATCCCGAGACGGGACCAGTGCATCAAAGATCATCCCGTGAAGGGACCAGTGCAACAAAGATCATCCCATGAAGGGACCAGAGCAACACCACTCAGATTAGAGGTATTCAAGATCATCCCGTGAAGGGACCAGTGCATCAAAGATCATCCCGTGAAGGGACCAGTGCATCAAAGATCATCCCGTGAAGGGACCAGTGCATCAAAGATCATCCCGTGAAGGGACCAGTGCATCAAAGATCATCCCGTGAAGGGACCAGTGCATCAAAGATTATCCCATGAAGAGACCAGTGCAAAGTTCATCCCGTGAAGGAACCAGTGCATCACAGCACTCCGATTAGAGGTATGCAAGTTCATCCCATGAAGGGACGAGTGCATCAAAGATCTACCCATGAAGCTACCAGTGCATCAGAGATCATCCCATGAAGGGACCAGGGCATCAGAGATCATCCCATGAAGGGACCAGTGCATAACAGCACTCATATTAGAGGTATGCAGGAACATCCCATGAAGGGACCAGGGCATCAAAGATCATCCCATAAAGGGACCAGAGCAAAGATCATCCCATAAAGGGACCAGAGCATCAGATATCCCATGAAGGGACCAGTGTATGAAAGATCATCCCATGACGGGACCAGTGCATCAGAGATAATCCCATGAAGGGACCAGTGCATCAGAGATAATCCCATGAAGGGACCAGTGCATCAGAGATAATCCCATGAAGGGACCAGTGCATCAGAGATCATCCCATGAAG
Source organism: Triturus cristatus (assembly GCF_964204655.1). NCBI lineage: Eukaryota > Metazoa > Chordata > Amphibia > Caudata > Salamandridae > Triturus > Triturus cristatus. The sequence goes on from NC_140591.1 coordinate 408,071,984, forward strand.
GGACCAGTGCATCAGAGATCATCCCATGAAGGGACCAGTGCATCAGATCATCCCATGAAGGGACCAGTGCATCAAAGGATATCCCATGAAGGGACCAGTGCATCAAAGGATATCCCATGAAGGGACCAGAGCATCAGATATCCCATGAAAGGACCAGTGTATGAAAGATCATCCCATGAAGGGACCAGTGTATGAAAGATCATCCCATGAAGGGACCATTAGTGCATCAAAGATCATCCAATGAAGGGACCATTCGTGCATCAAAGATCATCCTATGAAGGGACCAGTGCATCAAAGATCATCCCATGAAGGGACCATTAGTGTATCAAAGATCATCCCATGAAGGGACCATTAGTGCATCAAAGATCATCCCATGAAGGGACCATTCGTGCATCAAAGATCATCCCATGAAGGGACCAGTGCATCAAAGATCATCCCATGAAGGGACCAGTGCATCAAAGATCATCCCATGAAGGGACCAGTGCATCAAAGATCATCCCATGAAGGGACCAGTGCATCAGAGATCATCCCATGAAGGGACCAGTGCATCAGAGATCATCCCATGAAGGGACCATTAGTGCATCAAAGATCATCCCATGAAGGGACCATTCGTGCATCAAAGATCATCCCATGAAGGGACCAGTGCATCAAAGATCATCCCATGAAGGGACCAGTGCATCAAAGATCATCCCATGAAGGGACCAGTGCATCAAAGATCATCCCATGAAGGGACCAGTGCATCAGAGATCATCCCATGAAGGGACCAGTGCATCAGAGATCATCCCATGAAGGGACCAGTGCATCAGAGATCATCCCATGAATGGACCAGAGCAACACCACTCAGATTAGAGGTATGCAAGATCATCCCGAGAAGGAACCAGTGCATCAAAGATCATCCCGTGAAGGGACCAGTGCATCAAAGATCATCCCGTGAAGGGACCAGTGCATCAAAGATCATCCCGTGAAGGGACCAGTGCATCAAAGATCATCCCATGAAGGGACCAGTGCAAAGTTCATCCCGTGAAGGAACCAGTGCATCACAGCACTCAGATTAGAGGTATGCAGGAACATCCCATGAAGGGACCAGGGCATCAGAGATCATCCCATGAAGGGCCCAGTGCATCAGAGATCATCCCATGAAGGGACCAGTGCATAACAGCACTCATATTAGAGGTATGCAGGATCATCCCATGAAGGGACCAGGGCATCAAAGATCATCCCATAAAGGGACCAGAGCATCAGATATCCGATGAAGGGACCAGTGTATGAAAGATCATCCCATGAAGGGACCAGGGCATCAAAGATCATCCCATAAAGGGACCAGGGCATCAAAGATCATCCCATAAAGGGACCAGAGCATCAGATATCCGATGAAGGGACCAGTGTATGAAAGATCATCCCATGAAGGGACCAGTGCATCAGAGATCATCCCATGAAGGGACCAGTGCATCAGATCATCCCATGAAGGGACCAGTGCATCAGATCATCCCATGAAGGGACCAGTGCATCAGATCATCCCATGAAGGGACCAGGGCATCAGAGATCATCCCATGAAGGGACCAGGGCATCAGAGATCATCCCATGAAGGGACCAGGGCATCAGAGATCATCCCATGAAGGGACCAGGGCATCAGAGATCATCCCATGAAGGGACCAGGGCATCAAAGATCATCCCATGAAGGGACCAGTGCATCAGAGATCATCCCATGAAGGGACCAATGCACCAGAGATCATCCCATGAAGGGACCAATGCATCAGATCATCCCATGAAGGGACCAATGCATCAGATCATCCCATGAAGGGACCAGTGCATCAAAGATAATCCCATGAAGGGACCAGTGCATCAAAGATCATCCCATGAAGGGACCAGTGCATCAAAGATCATATTAGAGGTATGCAAGATCATCCCATGAAGGGACCAGAGCATCAAAGGATATCCCATGAAGGGACCAGTGCATCAAAGGATATCCCATGAAGGGACCAGCGCATTAAAGATCACCCCATGAAGGGACCAGCGCATCAAAGATCACCCCATGAAGGGACCAGCGCATCAAAGATCACCCCATGAAGGGACCAGCGCATCAGAGATCATCCCATGAAGGGACCAGCGCATCAGAGATCATCCCATGAAGGGACCAGCGCATCAGAGATCATCCCATGAAGGGACCAGCGCATCAGAGATCATCCCATGAAGGGACCAGTGCATCAGAGATCATCCCATGAAGGGACCAGTGCATCAGAGATCATCCCATGAAGGGACCAGTGCAGAGATCATCCCATGAAGGGACCAGTGCATCAGAGATCATCCCATGAAGGGGCCAGTGCATCAGAGATCATCCCATGAAGGGGCCAGTGCATCAGAGATCCCATGAAGGGGCCAGTGCAACAAAGATCATCCCATGAATGGACCAGAGCAACACCACTCAGATTAGAGGTATTCAAGATCATCCCGAGAAGGGACCAGTGCATCAAAGATCATCCCGAGAAGGGACCAGTGCATCAAAGATCATCCCGAGAAGGGACCAGTGCATCAAAGATCATCCCGTGAAGGGACCATTGCATCAAAGATCATCCCGTGAAGGGACCAGTGCATCAAAGATCATCCCGTGAAGGGACCAGTGCATCAAAGATCATCCCGTGAAGGGACCAGTGCATCAAAGATCATCCCGTGAAGGGACCAGTGCATCAGGGATCATCCCATGAAGGGACCAGTGCATCAGGGATCATCCCATGAAGGGACCAGTGCATCAGGGATCATCCCATGAAGGGACCAGTGCATCAAAGTTCATGCCGTGAAGGGACCAGTGCATCAAAGATCATGCCGTGAAGGGACCAGTGCATCAAAGATCATGCCGTGAAGTGACCAGTGCATCAGAGATCATCCCATGAAGTGACCAGTGCATCAGATCATCCCATGAAGGGACCAGTGCATCACAGCACTCAGATTAGAGGTATGCAAGATCATCCCATGAAGGGACCAGGGCATCAAAGATCATCCCGTGAAGGGACCAGTGCATCAAAGATCATCCCGTGAAGGGACCATTGCATCAAAGATCATCCCGTGAAGGGACCAGTGCATCAAAGATCATCCCGAGACGGGACCAGTGCATCAAAGATCATCCCGTGAAGGGACCAGTGCATCAAAGATCATCCCGTGAAGGGACCATTGCATCAAAGATCATCCCGTGAAGGGACCAGTGCATCAAAGATCATCCCGTGAAGGGACCAGTGCATCAAAGATCATCCCGTGAAGGGACCAGTGCATCAAAGGATATCCCGTGAAGGGACCAGTGCATCAAAGATCATCCCGTGAATGGACCAGTGCATCAAAGATCATCCCGTGAAGGGACCAGTGCATCAAAGATCCCATGAAGGGACCAGTGCATCAAAGATTATCCCATGAAGGGACCAGTGCAAAGTTCATCCCGTGAAGGAACCAGTGCATCACAGCACTCCGATTAGAGGTATGCAAGTTCATCCCATGAAGGGACGAGTGCATCAAAGATCTACCCATGAAGCTACCAGTGCATCAGAGATCATCCCATGAAGGGACCAGGGCATCAGAGATCATCCCATGAAGGGACCAGTGCATAACAGCACTCATATTAGAGGTATGCAGGAACATCCCATGAAGGGACCAGGGCATCAAAGATCATCCCATAAAGGGACCAGAGCAAAGATCATCCCATAAAGGGACCAGAGCAAAGATCATCCCATAAAGGGACCAGAGCATCAGATATCCCATGAAGGGACCAGTGTATGAAAGATCATCCCATGACGGGACCAGTGCATCAGAGATAATCCCATGAAGGGACCAGTGCATCAGAGATAATCCCATGAAGGGACCAGTGCATCAGAGATCATCCCATGAAGGGACCAGTGCATCAGAGATCATCCCATGAAGGGACCAGTGCATCAGAGATCATCCCATGAAGGGACCAGTGCATCAGAGATCATCCCATGAAGGGACCAGTGCATCAGAGATCATCCCATGAAGGGACCAGTGCATCAGATCATCCCATGAAGGGACCAGTGCATCAAAGGATATCCCATGAAGGGACCAGTGCATCAAAGGATATCCCATGAAGGGACCAGAGCATCAGATATCCCATGAAAGGACCAGTGTATGAAAGATCATCCCATGAAGGGACCAGTGTATGAAAGATCATCCCATGAAGGGACCATTAGTGCATCAAAGATCATCCAATGAAGGGACCATTCGTGCATCAAAGATCATCCTATGAAGGGACCAGTGCATCAAAGATCATCCCATGAAGGGACCATTAGTGCATCAAAGATCATCCCATGAAGGGACCATTAGTGCATCAAAGATCATCCAATGAAGGGACCATTCGTGCATCAAAGATCATCCCATGAAGGGACCAGTGCATCAAAGATCATCCCATGAAGGGACCAGTGCATCAAAGATCATCCCATGAAGGGACCAGTGCATCAGAGATCATCCCATGAAGGGACCAGTGCATCAGAGATCATCCCATGAAGGGACCAGTGCATCAGAGATCATCCCATGAATGGACCAGAGCAACACCACTCAGATTAGAGGTATGCAAGATCATCCCGAGAAGGAACCAGTGCATCACAGCACTCAGATTAGAGGTATGCAAGATCATCCCGTGAAGGAACCAGTGCATCAAAGATCATCCCGTGAAGGGACCAGTGCATCAAAGATCATCCCGTGAAGGGACCAGTGCATCAAAGATCATCCCGTGAAGGGACCAGTGCATCAAAGATCATCCCATGAAGGGACCAGTGCAAAGTTCATCCCGTGAAGGAACCAGTGCATCACAGCACTCAGATTAGAGGTATGCAGGAACATCCCATGAAGGGACCAGGGCATCAGAGATCATCCCATGAAGGGCCCAGTGCATCAGAGATCATCCCATGAAGGGACCAGTGCATAACAGCACTCATATTAGAGGTATGCAGGAACATCCCATGAAGGGACCAGGGCATCAAAGATCATCCCATAAAGGGACCAGAGCATCAGATATCCGATGAAGGGACCAGTGTATGAAAGATCATCCCATGAAGGGACCAGTGCATCAGAGATCATCCCATGAAGGGACCAGTGCATCAGAGATCATCCCATGAAGGGACCAGTGCATCAGAGATCATCCCATGAAGGGACCAGTGCATCAGAGATCATCCCATGAAGGGACCAGTGCATCAGAGATCATCCCATGAAGGGACCAGTGCATCAGAGATCATCCCATGAAGGGACCAGTGCATCAAAGACCATCCCATGAAGGGACCAGTGCATCAAAGACCATCCCATGAAGGGACCAGTGCATCAAAGACCATCCCATGAAGGGACCAGTGCATCAAAGACCATCCCATGAAGGGACCAGTGCATCAAAGACCATCCCGTGAAGGGACCAGTGCATCAGAGATCATCCCATGAAGGGACCAGTGCATCAGAGATCATCCCATGAAGGGACCAGTGCAAAGTTCATCCCGTGAAGGAACCAGTGCATCACAGCACTCAGATTAGAGGTATGCAAGTTCATCCCATGAAGGGACGAGTGCATCACAGATCTACCCATGAAGCTACCAGTGCATCAGAGATCATCCCATGAAGGGACCAGGGCATCAGAAATCATCCCATGAAGGGACCAGCGCATCACAGCACTAAGATTAGAGGTATGCAAGTTCATCCCATGAAGGGACCAGAGCATCAAAGATCATCCCATGAAGGGACCAGTGCATCAGAGATCATCCCATGAAGGGACCAGTGCATCAAAGATCATCCCATGAAGGGACCAGTGCATCAAAGATCATCCCATGAAGGGACCAGTGCATCAAAGATCAGATTAGAGGTATGCAAGATCATCCCATGAAGGGACCAGAGCATCAAAGGATATCCCATGAAAGGACCAGTGCATCAAAGGATATCCCGTGAAGGGACCAGTGCATCAAAGATCATCCCGTGAAGGGACCAGTGCATCAAAGATCATCCCATGAAGGGACCAGTGCAAAGTTCATCCCGTGAAGGAACCAGTGCATCACAGCACTCAGATTAGAGGTATGCAGGAACATCCCATGAAGGGACCAGGGCATCAGAGATCATCCCATGAAGGGCCCAGTGCATCAGAGATCATCCCATGAAGGGACCAGTGCATAACAGCACTCATATTAGAGGTATGCAGGAACATCCCATGAAGGGACCAGGGCATCAAAGATCATCCCATAAAGGGACCAGAGCATCAGATATCCGATGAAGGGACCAGTGTATGAAAGATCATCCCATGAAGGGACCAGTGCATCAGAGATCACCCCATGAAGGGACCAGTGCATCAGAGATCATCCCATGAAGGGACCAGTGCATCAGAGATCATCCCATGAAGGGACCAGTGCATCAGAGATCATCCCATGAAGGGACCAGAGCAACACCACTCAGATTAGAGGTATGCAAGATCATCCCGAGAAGGAACCAGTGCATCACAGCACTCAGATTAAGGGTATGCAAGATCATCCTGGGAAGGGACCAGTGCATCAAAGATCAACCCATGAAGGGACCAGGGCATTAAAGACCATCCCATGAAGGGACCAGGGCATCAAAGACCATCCCATGAAGGGACCAGGGCATCAAAGACCATCCCATGAAGGGACCAGGGCATCAAAGACCATCCCATGAAGGGACCAGGGCATCAAAGACCATCCCATGAAGGGACCAGGGCATCAAAGACCATCCCATGAAGGGACCAGGGCATCAAAGACCATCCCATGAAGGGACCAGGGCATCAAAGACCTTCCCATGAAGGGACCAGGGCATCAAAGACCTTCCCATGAAGGGACCAGGGCATCAAAGACCTTCCCATGAAGGGACCAGGGCATCAGAGATCATCCCGTGAAGGGACCATTAGTGCATCAGAGATCATCCCGTGAAGGGACCATTAGTGCATCAGAGATCATCCCGTGAAGGGACCATTAGTGCATCAGAGATCATCCCGTGAAGGGACCATTAGTGCATCAGAGATCATGCCATGAAGGGGCCAGTGCATCAGAGATCATGCCATGAAGGGGCCAGTGCATCAGAGATCATGCCATGAAGGGGCCAGTGCATCAGAGATCATGCCATGAAGGGGCCAGTGCATCAGAGATCATGCCATGAAGGGGCCAGTGCATCAGAGATCATGCCATGAAGGGGCCAGTGCATCAGAGATCATGCCATGAAGGGGCCAGTGCATCAGAGATCATGCCATGAAGGGGCCAGTGCATCAGAGATCATGCCATGAAGGGGCCAGTGCATCAGAGATCATGCCATGAAGGGGCCAGTGCATCAGAGATCATGCCATGAAGGGGCCAGTGCATCAGAGATCATGCCATGAAGGGGCCAGTGCATCAGAGATCATGCCATGAAGGGGCCAGTGCATCAGAGATCATGCCATGAAGGGGCCAGTGCATCAGAGATCATGCCATGAAGGGGCCAGTGCATCAGAGATCATGCCATGAAGGGGCCAGTGCATCAGAGATCATGCCATGAAGGGGCCAGTGCATCAGAGATCATGCCATGAAGGGGCCAGTGCATCAGAGATCATGCCATGAAGGGGCCAGTGCATCAGAGATCATGCCATGAAGGGGCCAGTGCATCAGAGATCATGCCATGAAGGGGCCAGTGCATCAGAGATCATGCCATGAAGGGGCCAGTGCATCAGAGATCATGCCATGAAGGGGCCAGTGCATCAGAGATCATGCCATGAAGGGGCCAGTGCATCAGAGATCATGCCATGAAGGGGCCATTGCATCAGAGATCATGCCATGAAGGGGCCATTGCATCAGAGATCATGCCATGAAGGGGCCATTGCATCAGAGATCATGCCATGAAGGGGCCAGTGCATCAGAGATCATCCCATGAATGGACCAGAGCAACACCACTCAGATTAGAGGTATGCAAGATCATCCCGTGAAGGAACCAGTGCATCAAAGATCATCCCGTGAAGGGACCAGTGCATCAAAGATCATCCCGTGAAGGGACCAGTGCATCAAAGATCATCCCGTGAAGGGACCAGTGCATCAAAGATCATCCCGTGAAGGGACCAGTGCATCAAAGATCATCCCGTGAAGGGACCAGTGCATCAAAGATCATCCCGTGAAGGGACCAGTGCATCAAAGATCATCCCGTGAAGGGACCAGTGCATCAAAGATCATCCCGTGAAGGGACCAGTGCATCAAAGATCATCCCGTGAAGGGACCAGTGCATCAAAGATCATCCCGTGAAGGGACCAGTGCATCAAAGATCATCCCGTGAAGGGACCAGTGCATCAAAGCTCATCCCGTGAAGGGACCAGTGCATCAAAGCTCATCCCGTGAAGGGACCAGTGCATCAAAATCCCATGAAGGGACCAGTGCATCAAAGATCATCCCATGAAGGGACCAGTGCAAAGTTCATCCCGTGAAGGAACCAGTGCATCACAGCACTCAGATTAGAGGTATGCAGGAACATCCCATGAAGGGACCAGGGCATCAGAGATCATCCCATGAAGGGCCCAGTGCATCAGAGATCATCCCATGAAGGGACCAGTGCATCAGAGATCATCTCATGAAGGGACCAGTGCATCAAAGATCATCCCATGAAGGGACCAGTGCATCAAAGATTATCCCATGAAGGGACCAGTGCATCAAAGACCATCCCATGAAGGGACCAGTGCATCAAAGACCATCCCATGAAGGGACCAGTGCATCAAAGACCATCCCGTGAAGGGACCAGTGCATCAAAGACCATCCCGTGAAGGGACCAGTGCATCAGAGATCATCCCATGAAGGGACCAGTGCATCAGAGATCATCCCATGAAGGGACCAGTGCAAAGTTCATCCCGTGAAGGAACCAGTGCATCACAGCACTCAGATTAGAGGTATGCAAGTTCATCCCATGAAGGGACGAGTGCATCACAGATCTACCCATGAAGCTACCAGTGCATCAGAGATCATCCCATGAAGGGACCAGGGCATCAGAAATCATCCCATGAAGGGACCAGCGCATCACAGCACTAAGATTAGAGGTATGCAAGTTCATCCCGTGAAGGAACCAGTGCATCAAAGATCATCCCATGAAGGGACCAGTGCATCAAAGATCAGATTAGAGGTATGCAAGATCATCCCATGAAGGGACCAGAGCATCAAAGGATATCCCATGAAAGGACCAGTGCATCAAAGGATATCCCGTGAAGGGACCAGTGCATCAAAGATCATCCCGTGAAGGGACCAGTGCATCAAAGATCATCCCATGAAGGGACCAGAGCAAAGTTCATCCCGTGAAGGAACCAGTGCATCACAGCACTCAGATTAGAGGTATGCAGGAACATCCCATGAAGGGACCAGGGCATCAGAGATCATCCCATGAAGGGCCCAGTGCATCCGAGATCATCCCATGAAGGGACCAGTGCATAACAGCACTCATATTAGAGGTATGCAGGAACATCCCATGAAGGGACCAGGGCATCAAAGATCATCCCAAAAAGGGACCAGAGCATCAGATATCCGATGAAGGGACCAGTGTATGAAAGATCATCCCATGAAGGGACCAGTGCATCAGAGATCACCCCATGAAGGGACCAGTGCATCAGAGATCATCCCATGAAGGGACCAGTGCATCAGAGATCATCCCATGAAGGGACCAGTGCATCAGAGATCATCCCATGAAGGGGCCAGTGCATCAGAGATCATCCCATGAAGGGGCCAGTGCAGAGATCATCCCATGAAGGGGCCAGTGCATCAGAGATCATCCCATGAAGTGACCAGTGCATCAGAGATCATCCCATGAAGTGACCAGTGCATCAGATCATCCCATGAAGGGACCAGGGCATTAAAGATGATCCCATGAATGGACCAGAGCATCAGATCATCCCATGAAGGGACCAGTGCATCAGATCATCCCATGAAGGGACCAGTGCATCAGATCATCCCATGAAGGGACCAGTGCATCAGAGATCATGCCATGAAGGGACCAGTGCATCAGAGATCATCCCATGAAGGGACCAGTAAATCAAAGATCATCCCATTAAGGGACCAGTGGATCAAAGATCATCCCATTAAGGGACCAGTGGATCAAAGATCATCCCATTAAGGGACCAGTGCATCAAAGATCATCCCATGAAGGGACCAGTGCATCAAAGATCATCCCATGAAGGGACCAGTGCATCAAAGATCATCCCATGAAGGGACCAGTGCATCAAAGATCAGATTAGAGGTATGCAAGATCATCCCATGAAGGGACCAGAGCATCAAAGGATATCCCATGAAAGGACCAGTGCAAAGGATATCCCATGAAGGGACCAGTGCATCAAAGGATATCCCATGAAGGGACCAGCGCATCAAAGATCACCCCATGAAGGGACCAGCGCATCAGAGATCACCCCATGAAGGGACCAGCGCATCAGAGATCATCCCATGAAGGGACCAGCGCATCAGAGATCATCCCGTGAAGGGACCAGCGCATCAAAGATCATCCCGTGAAGGGACCAGTGCATCAAAGATCATCCCGTGAAGGGACCAGTGCATCAAAGATCATCCCGTGAAGGGACCAGTGCATCAAAGATCATCCCGTGAAGGGACCAGTGCATCAAAGATCATCCCGTGAAGGGACCAGTGCATCAAAGATCATCCCGTGAAGGGACCAGTGCATCAAAGATCATCCCATGAAGGGACCAGTGCAAAGTTCATCCCGTGAAGGAACCAGTGCATCACAGCACTCAGATTAGAGGTATGCAGGAACATCCCATGAAGGGACCAGGGCATCAGAGATCATCCCATGAAGGGCCCAGTGCATCAGAGATCATCCCATGAAGGGACCAGTGCATAACAGCACTCATATTAGAGGTATGCAGGATCATCCCATGAAGGGACCAGGGCATCAAAGATCATCCCATAAAGGGACCAGAGCATCAGATATCCGATGAAGGGACCAGTGTATGAAAGATCATCCCATGAAGGGACCAGGGCATCAAAGATCATCCCATAAAGGGACCAGTGTATGAAAGATCATCCCATGAAGGGACCAGTGCATCAGAGATCATCCCATGAAGGGACCAGTGCATCAGAGATCATCCCATGAAGGGACCAGTGCATCAGAGATCATCCCATGAAGGGACCAGTGCATCAGAGATCATCCCATGAAGGGGCCAGTGCATCAGAGATCATCCCATGAAGGGGCCAGGGCATCAGAGATCATCCCATGAAGGGACCAGGGCATCAGAGATCATCCCATGAAGGGACCAGGGCATCAAAGACCATCCCATGAAGGGACCAGGGCATCAAAGACCATCCCATGAAGGGACCAGGGCATCAAAGATCATCCCATAAAGGGACCAGAGCATCAGATATCCGATGAAGGGACCAGTGTATGAAAGATCATCCCATGAAGGGACCAGGGCATCAAAGATCATCCCATAAAGGGACCAGTGTATGAAAGATCATCCCATGAAGGGACCAGTGCATCAGAGATCATCCCATGAAGGGACCAGTGCATCAGAGATCATCCCATGAAGGGACCAGTGCATCAGATCATCCCATGAAGGGACCAGTGCATCAGAGATCATCCCATGAAGGGGCCAGTGCATCAGAGATCATCCCATGAAGGGGCCAGGGCATCAGAGATCATCCCATGAAGGGACCAGGGCATCAGAGATCATCCCATGAAGGGACCAGGGCATCAGAGGTCATCCCATGAAGGGACCAGGGCATCAAAGACCATGCCATGAAGGGGCCAGTGCATCAGAGATCATGCCATGAAGGGGCCAGTGCATCAGAGATCATGCCATGAAGGGGCCAGTGCATCAGAGATCATGCCATGAAGGGGCCAGTGCATCAGAGATCATGCCATGAAGGGGCCAGTGCATCAGAGATCATGCCATGAAGGGGCCAGTGCATCAGAGATCATGCCATGAAGGGGCCAGTGCATCAGAGATCATGCCATGAAGGGGCCAGTGCATCAGAGATCATGCCATGAAGGGGCCAGTGCATCAGAGATCATGCCATGAAGGGGCCAGTGCATCAGAGATCATGCCATGAAGGGGCCATTGCATCAGAGATCATGCCATGAAGGGGCCATTGCATCAGAGATCATGCCATGAAGGGGCCATTGCATCAGAGATCATGCCATGAAGGGGCCATTGCATCAGAGACCATGCCATGAAGGGGCCAGTGCATCAAAGACCATCCCATGAAGGGACCAGTGCATCACAGCACTCCGATTAGAGGTACGCAAGATCATCCCATGAAGGGACCAGTGCATCAGAGATCATCCCATGAAGGGACCAGTGCATCACAGAACTCCGATTAGAGGTACGCAAGATCATCCCATGAAGGGACCAGTGCATCAGAGATCATCCCGTGAAGGGACAAGTGCATCAGAGATCATCCCGTGAAGGGACAAGTGCATCAGAGATCATCCCGTGAAGGGAACAGTGCAAAGATCATGCCGTGAAGGGACCAGTGCATCAGAGATCATCCCATGAAGGGGCCAGTGCATCAGAGATCATCCCATGAAGGGGCCAGGGCATCAGAGATCATCCCATGAAGGGGCCAGGGCATCAGAGATCATCCCATGAAGGGACCAGGGCATCAGAGATCATCCCATGAAGGGACCAGGGCATCAGAGACCATCCCATGAAGGGACCAGGGCATCAGAGACCATGCCATGAAGGGGCCAGGGCATCAGAGACCATGCCATGAAGGGGCCAGGGCATCAGAGACCATGCCATGAAGGGGCCAGGGCATCAGAGACCATGCCATGAAGGGGCCAGGGCATCAGAGACCATGCCATGAAGGGGCCAGGGCATCAGAGACCATGCCATGAAGGGGCCAGGGCATCAGAGACCATGCCATGAAGGGGCCAGTGCATCAGAGACCATGCCATGAAGGGGCCAGTGCATCAGAGACCATGCCATGAAGGGGCCAGTGCATCAGAGACCATGCCATGAAGGGGCCAGTGCATCAGAGACCATGCCATGAAGGGGCCAGTGCATCAGAGACCATGCCATGAAGGGGCCAGTGCATCAGAGACCATGCCATGAAGGGGCCAGTGCATCAGAGACCATGCCATGAAGGGGCCAGTGCATCAGAGACCATGCCATGAAGGGGCCAGTGCATCAGAGACCATGCCATGAAGGGGCCAGTGCATCAGAGACCATGCCATGAAGGGGCCAGTGCATCAGAGACCATGCCATGAAGGGGCCAGTGCATCAGAGACCATGCCATGAAGGGGCCAGTGCATCAGAGACCATGCCATGAAGGGGCCAGTGCATCAGAGACCATGCCATGAAGGGGCCAGTGCATCAGAGACCATGCCATGAAGGGGCCAGTGCATCAGAGACCATGCCATGAAGGGGCCAGTGCATCAGAGACCATGCCATGAAGGGGCCAGTGCATCAGAGACCATGCCATGAAGGGGCCAGTGCATCAGAGACCATGCCATGAAGGGGCCAGTGCATCAGAGACCATGCCATGAAGGGGCCAGTGCATCAGAGACCATGCCATGAAGGGGCCAGTGCATCAGAGACCATGCCATGAAGGGGCCAGTGCATCAGAGACCATGCCATGAAGGGGCCAGTGCATCAGAGACCATGCCATGAAGGGGCCAGTGCATCAGAGACCATGCCATGAAGGGGCCAGTGCATCAGAGACCATGCCATGAAGGGGCCAGTGCATCAGAGATCATGCCATGAAGGGGCCAGTGCATCAGAGATCATGCCATGAAGGGGCCAGTGCATCAGAGATCATGCCATGAAGGGGCCAGTGCATCAGAGATCATGCCATGAAGGGGCCAGTGCATCAGAGATCATGCCATGAAGGGGCCAGTGCATCAGAGATCATGCCATGAAGGGGCCAGTGCATCAGAGATCATGCCATGAAGGGGCCAGTGCATCAGAGATCATGCCATGAAGGGGCCAGTGCATCAGAGATCATGCCATGAAGGGGCCAGTGCATCAGAGATCATGCCATGAAGGGGCCAGTGCATCAGAGATCATGCCATGAAGGGGCCAGTGCATCAGAGATCATGCCATGAAGGGGCCAGTGCATCAGAGATCATGCCATGAAGGGGCCAGTGCAGCAGGGATCATCCCATGAAGGGGCCAGTGCAGCAGGGATCATCCCATGAAGGGGCCAGTGCAGCAGGGATCATCCCATGAAGGGACCAGTGCATCAGGGATCATCCCATGAAGGGACCAGTGCATCAGGGATCATCCCATGAAGGGACCAGTGCATCAGGGATCATCCCATGAAGGGACCAGTGCATCAGGGATCATCCCATGAAGGGACCAGTGCATCAGGGATCATCCCATGAAGGGACCAGTGCATCAGGGATCATCCCATGAAGGGACCAGTGCATCAGAGATCATCCCGTGAAGGGACCAGTGCATCAGAGATCATCCCGTGAAGGGACAAGTGCATCAGAGATCATGCCGTGAAGGGACAAGTGCATCAAAGATCATGCCGTGAAGGGAACAGTGCATCAAAGATCATGCCGTGAAGGGACCAGTGCATCAAAGATCATGCCGTGAAGGGACCAGTGCATCAAAGATCATGCCGTGAAGGGACCAGTGCATCAAAGATCATGCCGTGAAGGGACCAGTGCATCAAAGATCATGCCGTGAAGGGACCAGTGCATCAGAGATCATCCCGTGAAGGGACCAGTGCATCAGATCATCCCATGAAGGGACCAGTGCATCAAAGACCATCCCATGAAGGGACCAGTGCATCAAAGACCATCCCATGAAGGGACCATTAGTGCATCCAAGATCATCCCATGAAGGGACCATTAGTGCATCCAAGATCATCCCATGAAGGGACCAGTGCATCCAAGATCATCCCATGAAGGGACCAGTGCGTCAAAGACCATCCCATGAAGGGACCATTAGTGCATCAAAGATCATCCCATGAAGGGACCAGTGCATCCAAGATCATCCCATAAAGGACGTGTGCATCAAGATCATCCCATGAAGGGACCAGTGCATCAAAGATCATCCCATAAAGGACCAGTGCGTCAAAGATCATCCCGTGAAGGGACCAGTGCGTCAAAGATCATCCCGTGAAGGGACCAGTGCGTCAAAGATCATCCCGTGAAGGGACCAGTGCGTCAAAGATCATCCCGTGAAGGGACCAGTGCGTCAAAGATCATGCCATGAAGGGGCCAGTGCATCAGAGATCATGCCATGAAGGGGCCAGTGCATCAGAGATCATGCCATGAAGGGGCCAGTGCATCAGAGATCATGCCATGAAGGGGCCATTGCATCAGAGATCATGCCATGAAGGGGCCATTGCATCAGAGACCATGCCATGAAGGGGCCAGTGCATCAAAGACCATCCCATGAAGGGACCAGTGCATCAAAGACCATCCCATGAAGGGACCAGTGCATCACAGCACTCCGATTAGAGGTACGCAAGATCATCCCATGAAGGGACCAGTGCATCAGAGATCATCCCATGAAGGGACCAGTGCATCACAGAACTCCGATTAGAGGTACGCAAGATCATCCCATGAAGGGACCAGTGCATCAGAGATCATCCCGTGAAGGGACAAGTGCATCAGAGATCATCCCGTGAAGGGACAAGTGCATCAGAGATCATCCCATGAAGGGGCCAGTGCAGCAGGGATCATCCCATGAAGGGGCCAGTGCAGCAGGGATCATCCCATGAAGGGACCAGTGCATCAGGGATCATCCCATGAAGGGACCAGTGCATCAGGGATCATCCCATGAAGGGACCAGTGCATCAGGGATCATCCCATGAAGGGACCAGTGCATCAGGGATCATCCCATGAAGGGACCAGTGCATCAGGGATCATCCCATGAAGGGACCAGTGCATCAGGGATCATCCCATGAAGGGACCAGTGCATCAGGGATCATCCCATGAAGGGACCAGTGCATCAGGGATCATCCCATGAAGGGACCAGTGCATCAGGGATCATCCCATGAAGGGACCAGTGCATCAGGGATCATCCCATGAAGGGACCAGTGCATCAGGGATCATCCCATGAAGGGACCAGTGCATCAGGGATCATCCCATGAAGGGACCAGTGCATCAGGGATCATCCCGTGAAGGGACCAGTGCATCAGGGATCATCCCGTGAAGGGACAAGTGCATCAAAGATCATGCCGTGAAGGGACCAGTGCATCAAAGATCATGCCGTGAAGGGACCAGTGCATCAAAGATCATGCCGTGAAGGGACCAGTGCATCAAAGATCATGCCGTGAAGGGACCAGTGCATCAAAGATCATGCCGTGAAGGGACCAGTGCATCAAAGATCATGCCGTGAAGGGACCAGTGCATCAAAGATCATGCCGTGAAGGGACCAGTGCATCAAAGATCATGCCGTGAAGGGACCAGTGCATCAGATCATCCCATGAAGGGACCAGTGCATCAAAGACCATCCCATGAAGGGACCAGTGCATCAAAGACCATCCCATGAAGGGACCATTAGTGCATCCAAGATCATCCCATGAAGGGACCATTAGTGCATCCAAGATCATCCCATGAAGGGACCAGTGCATCCAAGATCATCCCATGAAGGGACCAGTGCGTCAAAGACCATCCCATGAAGGGACCATTAGTGCATCAAAGATCATCCCATGAAGGGACCAGTGCATCCAAGATCATCCCATAAAGGACGTGTGCATCAAGATCATCCCATGAAGGGACCAGTGCATCAAAGATCATCCCATAAAGGACCAGTGCGTCAAAGATCATCCCGTGAAGGGACCAGTGCGTCAAAGATCATCCCGTGAAGGGACCAGTGCGTCAAAGATCATCCCGTGAAGGGACCAGTGCGTCAAAGATCATCCCGTGAAGGGACCAGTGCGTCAAAGATCATCCCGTGAAGGGACCAGTGCATCAAAGATCATCCCGTGAAGGGGCCAGTGCATCAGAGATCATCCCGTGAAGGGGCCAGTGCATCAGAGATCATCCCATGAAGGGACCAGTGCATCAGAGATCATCCCATGAAGGGACCAGTGCATCAGAGATCATCCCATGAAGGGACCAGTGCATCAGAGATCATCCCATGAAGGGACCAGTGCATCAGAGATCATCCCATGAAGGGACCAGTGCATCAGAGATCATCCCATGAAGGGACCAGTGCATCAGAGATCATCCCATGAAGGGACCAGTGCATCAGAGATCATCCCATGAAGGGACCAGTGCATCAGAGATCATCCCATGAAGGGACCAGTGCATCAGAGATCATCCCATGAAGGGACCAGTGCATCAGAGATCATCCCATGAAGGGACCAGTGCATCAGAGATCATCCCATGAAGGGGCCAGTGCATCAGAGATCATCCCATGAAGGGGCCAGTGCATCAGAGATCATCCCATGAAGGGGCCAGTGCATCAGAGATCATCCCATGAAGGGGCCAGTGCATCAGAGATCATCCCATGAAGGGGCCAGTGCATCAGAGATCATCCCATGAAGGGGCCAGTGCATCAGAGATCATCCCATGAAGGGGCCAGTGCATCAGAGATCATCCCATGAAGGGAAAAGTGCATCAGAGATCATCCCATGAAGGGGCCAGTGCATCAGAGATCATCCCATGAAGTGACCAGTGCATCATGTCATCCCATGAAGGGACCAGTGCATCACAGCACTCAGATTAGAGGTATGCAAGATCATCCCATGAAGGGACCAGGGCATTAAAGATGATCCCATGAATGGACCAGTGCATCAGATCATCCCATGAAGGGACCAGTGCATCAGATCATCCCATGAAGGGACCAGTGCATCAGATCATCCCATGAAGGGACCAGTGCATCAGAGATCATCCCATGAAGGGACCAGTAAATCAAAGATCATCCCATTAAGGGACCAGTGGATCAAAGATCATCCCATTAAGGGACCAGTGCATCACTGCTCAGATTAGCGATATGCAAGATCATCCCATGAAGGGACCAGTGCATCAAAGATCATCCCATGAAGGGACCAGCGCATCAAAGATCATCCCATGAAGGGACCAGTGCATCAAAGATCAGATTAGAGGTATGCAAGATCATCCCATGAAGGGACCAGAGCATCAAAGGATATCCCATGAAAGGACCAGTGCATCAAAGGATATCCCATGAAGGGACCAGTGCATCAAAGGATATCCCATGAAGGGACCAGCGCATTAAAGATCACCCCATGAAGGGACCAGCGCATTAAAGATCACCCCATGAAGGGACCAGCGCATTAAAGATCACCCCATGAAGGGACCAGCGCATCAAAGATCACCCCATGAAGGGACCAGTGCATCAGAGATCATCCCATGAAGGGACCAGTGCATCAGAGATCATCCCATGAAGGTACCAGTGCATCAGAGATCATCCCATGAAGGGACCAGTGCATCAGAGATCATCCCATGAAGGGACCAGTGCATCAGAGATCATCCCATGAAGGGACCAGTGCATCAGAGATCATCCCATGAAGGGACCAGTGCAACAAAGATCATCCCATGAAGGGGCCAGTGCAACACAGATCCCATGAAGGGGCCAGTGCAACACAGATCATCCCATGAATGGACCAGAGCAACACCACTCAGATTAGAGGTATTCAAGATCATCCCGAGAAGGAACCAGTGCATCAAAGATCATCCCGTGAAGGGACCAGTGCATCAAAGATCATCCCGTGAAGGGACCAGTGCATCAAAGATCATCCCGTGAAGGGACCAGTGCATCAAAGATCATCCCGTGAAGGGACCAGTGCATCAAAGATCATCCCGTGAAGGGACCAGTGCATCAAAGATCATCCCGTGAAGGGACCAGTGCATCAAAATCATCCCGTGAAGGGACCAGTGCATCAAAATCATCCCGTGAAAGGACCAGTGCATCAAAATCATCCCGTGAAGGGACCAGTGCATCAAAATCATCCCGTGAAGGGACCAGTGCATCAAAATCATCCCGTGAAGGGACCAGTGCATCAAAATCATCCCGTGAAGGGACCAGTGCATCAAAATCATCCCGTGAAGGGACCAGTGCATCAAAATCATCCCGTGAAGGGACCAGTGCATCAAAATCATCCCGTGAAGGGACCAGTGCATCGATCATCCCATGAAGGGACCAGTGCATCAAAGATCATCCCATGAAGGGACCAGTGCAAAGTTCATCCCGTGAAGGAACCAGTGCATCACAGCACTCAGATTAGAGGTATGCAAGTTCATCCCATGAAGGGACGAGTGCATCAAAGATCTACCCATGAAGCTACCAGTGCATCAGAGATCATCCCATGAAGGGACCAGGGCATCAGAGATCATCCCATGAAGGGACCAGTGCATCAAGATCATCCCATGAAGGGACCAGTGCATCAAGATCATCCCATGAAGGGACCAGTGCATCAAGATCATCCCATGAAGGGTACAGTGCAAAGATGATCCCATGAAGGGTACAGTGCAAAGATGATCCCATGAAGGGTACAGTGCAAAGATGATCCCATGAAGGGTACAGTGCAAAGATGATCCCATGAAGGGTACAGTGCAAAGATGATCCCATGAAGGGTACAGTGCAAAGATGATCCCATGAAGGGTACAGTGCAAAGATGATCCCATGAAGGGTACAGTGCAAAGATGATCCCATGAAGGGTACAGTGCAAAGATGATCCCATGAAGGGACCAGTGCATCAAAGATCATCCCAAGAAGGGACCAGTGCATCAAAGATCATCCCAAGAAGGGACCAGTGCATCAGAGATCATCCCATGAAGGGACCAGTGCATCATAGATCATCCCATGAATGGACCAGAGCAACACCACTCAGATTAGAGGTATGCAAGTTCATCCCATGAAGGGACGAGTGCATCACAGATCTACCCATGAAGCTACCAGTGCATCAGAGATCATCCCATGAAGGGACCAGGGCATCAGAAATCATCCCATGAAGGGACCAGGGCATCAGAAATCATCCCATGAAGGGACCAGCGCATCACAGCACTAAGATTAGAGGTATGCAAGTTCATCCCGTGAAGGAACCAGTGCATCAAAGGATATCCCATGAAGGGACCAGTGCATTAAAGATGACCCCATGAAGGGACCAGCGCATCAGAGATCATCCCATGAAGGGACCAGTGCATCAGAGATCATCCCATGAAGGGACCAATGCACCAGAGATCATCCCATGAAGGGACCAATGCATCAGATCATCCCATGAAGGGACCAATGCATCAGATCATCCCATGAAGGGACCAGAGCATCAAAGATCATCCCATGAAGGGACCAGAGCATCAAAGATCATCCCATGAAGGGACCAGTGCATCAAAGATCATCCCATGAAGGGACCAGTGCATCAAAGATCATCCCATGAAGGGACCAGTGCATCAAAGATCAACCCATGAAGGGACCAGTGCATCAAAGATCAGATTAGAGGTATGCAAGATCATCCCATGAAGGGACCAGAGCATCAAAGGATATCCCATGAAAGGACCAGTGCATCAAAGGATATCCCGTGAAGGGACCAGTGCATCAAAGATCATCCCGTGAAGGGACCAGTGCATCAAAGATCATCCCATAAAGGGACCAGGGCATCAAAGATCATCCCATAAAGGGACCAGGGCATCAAATATCATCCCATAAAGGGACCAGGGCATCAAAGATCATCCCATAAAGGGACCAGAGCATCAGATATCCGATGAAGGGACCAGTGTATGAAAGATCATCCCATGAAGGGACCAGTGCATCAGAGATCACCCCATGAAGGGACCAGTGCATCAGAGATCATCCCATGAAGGGACCAGTGCATCAGAGATCATCCCATGAAGGGACCAGTGCATCAGAGATCATCCCATGAAGGGACCAGTGCATCAGAGATCATCCCATGAAGGGACCAGTGCATCAGAGATCATCCCATGAAGGGACCAGTGCATCAGAGATCATCCCATGAAGGGACCAGTGCATCAGAGATCATCCCATGAATGGACCAGTGCATCAGAGATCATCCCATGAATGGACCAGAGCAACACCACTCAGATTAGAGGTATGCAAGATCATCCCGAGAAGGAACCAGTGCATCACAGCACTCAGATTAGAGGTATGCAAGATCATCCCGAGAAGGAACCAGTGCATCACAGCACTCAGATTAGAGGTATGCAAGATCATCCCGTGAAGGAACCAGTGCATCAAAGATCATCCCGTGAAGGGACCAGTGCATCAAAGATCATCCCGTGAAGGGACCAGTGCATCAAAGATCATCCCGTGAAGGGACCAGTGCATCAAAGATCATCCCGTGAAGGGGCCAGGGCATCAAAGACCATCCCATGAAGGGACCAGGGCATCAAAGACCATCCCATGAAGGGGCCAGGGCATCAAAGACCATCCCATGAAGGGACCAGGGCATCAAAGACCATCCCATGAAGGGACCAGGGCATCAAAGAC